>NC_042494.1:8577547-8579183 GCF_005508785.2 Acyrthosiphon pisum
ACATGTGTAGTTTGAGTTTAAATGTATACAATTAAATTTAACTATATAGGTACCTACTTTACTATAGCCATATAATAAATAATAATTAATAGGTGAGATGAATGATAATTGTACATTTACATATTATTTTAAATGTTGTACACTTTGTACACTAGGTATCACTAGGTAGTAGGTCTAAAATATATTGTAAAATATATCATATTATGAATTGAATATGGTTAAAAAAAAATGATAACTGTTATCAGAGATTAAAAAAAAAGTAACGTTATTTGTAACGCACTACCACGCACTACTTTATTTATGAAAAAGTAACGTAACGTGATAAAAATAATTTTAGGTAACGCAAATGTAATTTAAATAAAAATATGTGAAGTAACGAGTAACGTAACTCCATTACTTTTTAAAAGTAATTTACCCAACACTGCCTTCGCTCTCCACACATGTACTCATGTCTCTCCAGCATTATAAATCATCATTAAAATAATTATTAAGCGATTAGGTATGTGTATAAAAGGGAAAATGCCTAAGTATATTGTATATTACCTATACCAGGGACATAGGCGGAAAAGGGGGGGGGGCTTGAGGACACTAACGCCCCCCAGAAAGTTCAAAGTATAGGTCTTAGCCCCCCTGACCCACACAATTTTAGAGTGACTAAATATATAATGGGTAATTGTTATAATTGTAAAATTTATTTTTAATAACTGAATTAAAAAATGGTCTATGATAAAAATTAAATTAAATTCGTAAGATTTTACTAACTCATAATCATAACTTGGAACGATCGTAATTATGTAGTATTAATAATAAGTAATAATACCCGTAGGTATCGTCCTGGTTTCGATGAAATTACGTAGGTATTAGGTAATATGCTACGAAGGTGACTACTAACCATGTGACTTATACATTTTGATCGAGGCACCTCTTATGGTTTTTTCAACTTTATTTGAACCCTTTTAAATCCACCATTAGTTATAATTCTAAATTCTTAATAATTTCTGTTTAGAATACTTCCTAAATGTTTAAGACAACTGATAAGGCACATAATTTTTTTTTTCACTTAATTATGGTCAAATTGTTTAGTATGTCGAACTTTGTAAATTGTCTAGATGAATTTAATCGCGAGTGGCTCTAGTACAGTGAAACCTATAGGTGTAATGAGCATATAATTCTCAGCCCCCCCGGTAATTTCACCGAATTTCCGCTCATGGCCAGGGACTAGAAACGTATCGAAAAATACCGGTTGTTCAGACAGAATCATTTAAAAATATTGGCACTGGAATCCTAACCTACTCGGCGCCAATATTTTTTCGACCAATATAATAATATTATTACCGTAAGAATTTTACTGTAACGCATACCTCATAATATTATTATATACGCTTGGTGCGTACCTGTATGCATAATTATATCATACACGTGTGCGTGTGTGCGTGCGTGTGTGTGTGTAGGCGTGCGCGCGTGTGTCGGTCGCGTTGTTTTGTTTATTTATAAGCGTACCTATACACGCGACTCGCCGACACACGCGATTGCCGAGGCCGCGGTGGATTGATCGCCCCGCACGTTTCCGTATCGCATTTGGCCGACGAGTACCGGTCGATTTGGTTTGCACACGCGGTCTCGTATGACGACCACC
>NC_042494.1:8579233-8580090 GCF_005508785.2 Acyrthosiphon pisum
CCCACACCCCCTATTACCCACTCTAAAAATCACATAAAAATATATTGTATATTTTTGTTACAACTTATAAAATATAATAACAAACTCAAAAGTAACTAAATAAAAACAATTCATTTTAACTACCTATTTATTTAAATAGTTCCATAATTTATCATAGGTTTGTTCTTTATTATCTTAAATAATAATATTTTAAAGGTAATTGATTAAATAATAATACAAAATATATAAATAATTATTAAATCTATGGTAAGAAAAATTATGATTTGATCACGTGCATTTTGATAAAAATGCAGAATGATGCAGCGTCCCGTGCGTGCCTCTTCAAAATGAGAGTAGGGGTACGCTAAAATTTCTGAAAAATTAGTTGGGGTACTCCGTCCCCCTGCGTCCTCCCCCAAGTCGAGCACTGATGACCACTTTAGTTAAACTAATCCCAGATTCATTCATAAAAAAAAATTCAATCTAAAAATACATTTTTATTAAATCGCCTTCACCTAATAGCATCTAATGACTATTATTGGTATGTTAGGTGTATTTTTTAGCAAATTATATTTTAACATTATTTACGTTAACATTTTACTACTTTAAATTAACTTTTAATGATAAGAGAAAATTTTGTTTTTTGTTTTTTATAAAAACAAAAATAGAAAAATATCCATTACTCGTGTACATACAATTATTAATTATTATAATATAAATACAAGTAAATATAAATTGTAATTGTTAATATTATAACGATTAGGAATGCAATAAAATAAAAATAATAACAGTTTTTAATGTATACGACTATAAAATATATTAGATATTTTAATATTATAAACTCAAATAAAGCCATTGCAATAAAATGATAAAAAAAA
>NC_042494.1:8580140-8582080 GCF_005508785.2 Acyrthosiphon pisum
TCGATATTTTTAAAGTACCTGATACTTGTTAGTGGGTTGATTATTGGGGCTTATTAAAATATTATATTTGTTCAGAATACTGTAACAACACCAGGGCAGCCACTCCACTCCACTCTAGTGGAGTTTATTTTCTGAGATTTACGTAATTTATTGAACCATTTAATATTTTATTATCAGGAAAAATGCTAAGAAACATTAATTTTAATATTTTAAGGGCCGTTCTTACAATATCCGATAAAGTGTCGGTTAACCGACTGATAACAGATTTTATTACCGGCGGAATTCGGGTGGTTATAACTTTAACTGGACATTGTAAGAGCGACCCTAAGCGTTAATTTTGTATTAATTATTTTTGTTATCAGGTGAATACATTTTTATACTTAGATACATACACCGTATATTAGATAAAATACGTAGGTATATATTTTGTTTTAGTTACCTATTGTCTAATGAACATAACATAGGTATAGGCGTATATCACACCGATTTCCGTAAATCTAATTTACAATAATGGTACTACCATAATATTAAACAAATATTTTAGTATGATTGCGTCGAAAGTTTTGTGCGACGTGTAATGCTTTGGTAGATTATTTGCTAATGTGAAAGCTTTTTGAGCTTGGTGATTAAGCGTTATTACCTGTAATCATAGGCGTGAGCAGGCATTGTTTGCAGGTGGTGCATTCCTTCCTATCTTTTACCTAACGCTTAAAATAGCTCATTAAAAATTTGATTGTGATTTTTTTTTAAGTGACCTCCGAAAAAAACAGCAAGTTAAGTAATTGATAAATACATTTTTTTTAGAGATCTACATATTTTGTTTTTATGAATTTTGATGTTGAAAAAAAAATAATTTTCATAGCTCTTAATATATTTTTTTAGGGTTTGGTCGTGGGCATTTATAATAATATGGGGTTAATATTATTTTCAAGGATAAAATTAAGGCCACATATTGTGTGCATGCCTATGTCTGTAATGACTACACTCTAAAGAGAACACTCGACACCCTGCCATTTAGATCGGTTCCACTATGGTAGAGTGTTACGCAAGGATGCGAAAAATCCCGATTTTCGTCGGATCGTGGTGTGTTCTCTCGATGGGCTGGAAGCCTGGAACTTAACTTCTAGTTATCATAATATTAAATATACACTTTATAATATACATTACATTTTCATTTTAAATAAGTTTTATGTTTCTATAATATCTAATTATACACCTAATTCTATTATGTAACAATTAATATGTTTGGTTGTATGTAGCTTATTTTCAAAGGTAGGCAAGTTAATGAAAATAATTAACTCAAGTTAAATTTAGTTAAGAGGACACAAGATCGATAAGTTAAAAGTTAACAGTTAACAAATTATAAATTGAACTCGATATATTAAAATTTAATATAGAAAAAAAATATTGACTCAACTCAAAAGTTAATCTATTTTTTTAAAAATTAGTATGTAAATCATATAAAGAGTGAATTTGTCTTTTTTATTCTAATTTGTAAATTTAAAAAAATAATTATATTGAACTTTTATCATAATGTTCACTGTATGTCTGTATACCGTTTTACTTTTACTTTACTATAATTTAAACTATACTCATCTCAAATTAATAATTTAATAAATATATTTTTTTTATATCGTATAGCAATTGAATGTCATAATACATGAAGATGAGTACATGACCTTCATATATATTATAAGTTATATTACATTAAAACATAACAACTGTCAATTTGTAATTTAAAATTATTAATTTTATTAAAAACATTTATAATTGCAACTAGCGTAATATATAATTTACATCTTAATAAAATATATTAATATTTAATATACACAAAATTATGTTATCAAGGAATAGAACAGAAATGTTTGTATTTTTGTATTGGATTATTTTTATTTTATACTGATATAGTAATATTTACGTATGAACGAAAAATTGTTTAA
>NC_042494.1:8582180-8584754 GCF_005508785.2 Acyrthosiphon pisum
ATGGTTAGTATTGATTATAGCTCGTGGTATGGCTTTAGAGATATGATGATTTAAGACGAGTCACAAACAATGATCCCACCGAAACAATACATTTAGAAATATAAGTAAAATAGACAGTTAATAATTGTTTCGTTACTGTATTTTTCCAAATATTGTATCTAATTGAATGGAAATTATTGTAATTTTAAACTATACTATATATAAGATATAGAAGAACTCATTTTACATTATAATATGAGAATTCTTAAAAAAAATATTGTTTTTGTATATTATTTAGTAAACATCACACATGAACGAGTTACCACAATCAGATACGTCAATAATGTACTAGTGAACTAAATTAATTTATATAATGTAAAATATAATTGAAGATAAACAAATTATTGTTCTCAAATATAAATAGGCAAATATTCAATTATTTCAATATTTGATGAACCATGACTTAAAATATGTTATGTAATAATATAGGTAGATACATTATACATACCTATATATGTGGGCATGTGGCTATGTACAATTATTTTCAATTAATTTATAGTCTAGTACCAACATGTACCTATTGAAACAATTACAATTACATTCGATGTTTCGATATTATATTTTATTCGATTTGTTTGTTCTATTAGTACAAGGCTTATGGTAATTTAAGGATACTGTTAGATTGTTAACGATTTAGGGATTAAATATGAATATTTCACAAAGTATGTGATGGCTTATATTTAATGTTGTTACACGCTTTACCATCAATCTTC
This sequence comes from Acyrthosiphon pisum, assembly GCF_005508785.2. NCBI lineage: Eukaryota > Metazoa > Arthropoda > Insecta > Hemiptera > Aphididae > Acyrthosiphon > Acyrthosiphon pisum. The sequence goes on from NC_042494.1 coordinate 8,582,933, forward strand.
GGTAATAATACGCTTAAGCTTTAAGACTTATAATATATTATATATTATATCATGCAGTATATGAACATACAAATAAACATAATATATGTTTATTTTTTAACAAGATGACATGATGTACATTTCAAGTTGTTAAAAGCAAACAATACAAAGTTAATTGTTGCTAATGGTAACATGTTTGTTTCAAATACTTTTTCCCACATGAAGTTATTGCGCTTTTTTTAAAACAGATTGTTTATTATGACTACCTATTACAACCTGGGAAATAAAAAAAAAGTATTGATTTATTAATACCAATGTAGGTAATATAATAGTAGGTAGTATAATAGGTATACGGTATACGATGAAAATTATGATTTCAAGCATATGAAACAATTTGGTATTGTATTTAATATTACAAAAGCATTTTGTGGTAAGTTTATATTTTCCCGAAAATTCACTAATGTTTTTAAAATTTAATTTATAACCTTAAACCATATAATATTAAATTTAGTTAATTTCACGAAAATTTATCAAAACAAAACATTTATAATTATTATAATTCGTCATATATAAATATTTGTATTTTGTTTGAAGAATTATTTTGTATCCTCCCTAATCTCATAATTTCATGTTAACCTTTTTTTTATATGTAATTATTTATCAAACCTACTCAATGTACAAAACAATTTATAGATTGTAGATATATTTCAATATAATAAAAAAAAAAGTATTTCAGTTTAAATATAAAAACATTTATTTTTACAATTTTACTTATAATAATATAGTTGGACAATTCTTGAAGAGAAATCTGTCGGGAATTTTCTTGACTTTTTATTCCCAGTTGCGTCTATGAATACAAATGAATAATACGTGTAAAAATGTACCTTTTATAGCTTATGAAAATATAAACGAAAATCCAATCTTAGAAGGAATTCTATACTTTATTAAGTATATATGGGATGATGAATATTACTTATTATAGTTTTTTAAAATTGTATAACAGTAATAATGACAAATATTATTATTATTATTATTATGGGATGATATACATATACCACATTCTATGATATTATTAAGTTGTATCACTTTTTATTATATTCTCACTTGTCAGTAAACTTTTCATTTATATAACAAGTTTAAATAAAAAAAAAATGTTTATACTTCATGTTTAATGTAATATATGTTTTAACGTAATATAAGTATAGGCAAATTTCATATTCATTTTCAGTGATTCACAATTTTTTCTATTTAAATTAATTCTCATGTTACCCTTAAATCAATAAACCGTGAAATTATACCTTCCGAGTAATATGTCTATGTATTAATTTTATGACGAGATGTTTATTTATTTTTTAAGGCTAAAAGTGAACAAAATCTCAAAAAGTTTTATGTGGCCCCATCTATCATTTTGAAGTCGAGTCTAGTTGGTACTTTCATGAAGTAGTTTTAATATTATACCACTGTCTAGATGTTTTCTTGAAATTTCACCACTATACATTTCTTTCAAATAATTTTTTTTATCATTTTATTGCAATGGCTTTATTTGAGTTTATAATATTAAAATATCTAATATATTTTATAGTCGTATACATTAAAAACTGTTATTATTTTTATTTTATTGCATTCCTAATCGTTATAATATTAACAATTACAATTTATATTTACTTGTATTTATATTATAATAATTAATAATTGTATGTACACGAGTAATGGATATTTTTCTATTTTTGTTTTTATAAAAAACAAAAAACAAAATTTTCTCTTATCATTAAAAGTTAATTTAAAGTAGTAAAATGTTAACGTAAATAATGTTAAAATATAATTTGCTAAAAAATACACCTAA
>NC_042494.1:8585496-8588170 GCF_005508785.2 Acyrthosiphon pisum
CCCACGGCCTCAAGGTACATTTAATAAGTGATATGGGGACGCTCATTTTTTTAAAGTAACAGAGTCCCCGTACTTTAATTTTGCCAAGTCGAGCACTGGTGGTCATAAAAAATCGTATTGAGAAGACAAATACAAAATATACTTTTTTAAATTATTGAGAGCCGCAATAGTATTCATAAATAATTTAGAATTATGCTTGAAAATTTTTGGTTTAAACCGCGTTCTTGTCGGATTAGGTTACCGGTTTCGAAACCGTAACATTGCATTTGAATATTGTATACCTATACATGCAATCAATAACTGTCTTGCAACGAGGTGAGCGAAAAAAAGAATAGTACCAGAGTATCTACCTAATACCCGACATCCAATCTTCGTTTACCGTTTTTTTTTTCATTTTACTTTTCGTCAAGATTTGTACCTACTCTCGGCTACACAAACAATCTTCTATTTGATATTCACTGTGGTAATCGTCCACTCTGTTGTCTCGCTTCAGCTCCCATGTATTCGTCTGCGGGCCCTAGGGATTTATTTTCTCCCGACACTATTTGCTTATGCACGTCCATCTCAGGTAGACACCAGCTGACTGTAAAAAATATCTTTGGAATATATAATACGACCGGTCTGACTAACATATTTTATGCGTCCAATCGTCTCTAGTTTTGCTCAACTGGACAGAATTGAGAATATTATTCATTTATATTTAGATAGCAGCGCACAAGAGAATTACTTATTTTCATATTTTGTTTTTAATCTATTTGTAATAGGTATTAAATTCGTCTCGGAAGTCTGAGTTTATAAAGGATCAGCGATGTAGGCATACAAAACTTTTATAATTTTATTTTGTCACGTTTTCACTTAACCTCTGTTTGAATAGGTCTCAATCATATTCAAAACGGTTTTTAGTTAATTGTTTTTTGTTGAAATTAATTAAATTTAAATGGCGATGTATTTAGTCTGCATATCAAAGTACAATAGTGCCTATTTGATAGATACATTAAACATAAATATATCAATAATAAATAATATAGGTAAAGGTTAAATTTATATCTTATTAAGGTATGTCATATAGGTACTAACGATTTTATTTACAATCTAAATATTTAATTTTAAATTCTAAAACTAACTATTTATTTTTCTGTTTCTCTGTACTATACGATACATTTATACACAATGACAAAAATAAATACACGATTATTGAATTGATTCCACGGGAGCGCGCCACGAATACTGTCGATTTGGTTTTAAGAAAATTCAAAAGGCACCGTTTGTAAGAAGTTCTGTTTGGGCAATTATTAGATTTCTTGTTTTTTATTTTGTACGTATAATTGCATATTGTTTCACCGCTAAATCTAGACGCACACTAGTTGGATCCTGGAAAATAATAGTTTCCTTCCCATTTTAATAGCCTTAGAACGGTTTGTAAGACTGAAGTGTGAATAAAAGGACTCGCGTGCGTTTGTATTTCTTAATGTTGATTGTTGAAGGTTTAACCTCAGACCATAATTATATATAATATAATATAAATCCATGGACCTTTGCAACCGTTCATCATTTGGTTGAAATATTGAATACTTATAAAATCGTTTGTATAACAATTTATTTTAAACTTTGGTTGGGGAAAAAATATTTTTTTACCTAACTTTGGATTTTTATAAAATTCTCCACTTAATCCTAAATTCAGAAAACCATATGTACATTCGTATATACATCATATTACGATAAAATAAATAATTGTGATTGTATACAGATCCAATTCGAACATAATTGTGTACGGCCAGGGACCCAATACGGACAAAATATTTTATTCATTCGGACACAAGTCGTACATAATTTAGCATTTACCGCAATTAATATAGGGCCCAACTCGGACGCAGAACTAAACTTATCAGTTTTCATTCCATCATAATATATTCATACCGATTGATCCGAACATTTAATGATGCGATTCTGATATTTAAAACTGATTTGAACGTCTCAATATTTACCTTGGATTCTACGAACGAATTTTTCCATGTATTTATCTATAACGTACACAAACATTTTTACATTTATATACATATCCAAATTTATTAGAAAGTTGTCACTTGTCAGTATGATCCAAACACTTCAACTATACAAAATAAGAAATCTTAATTATTTAAAAATCCATAATTTATAAATTAATTAAATTGAGAAGTACATGGGAAACAAAATTAATCTTTTTCGCATGAAAAACGGTGTATTTCAAATCCTATTATCTTATATACGAAAAAAAGATAACCCGTAGAAATTTACAATACAAAGAAAGTATTTCAAAAATGACCAAACCAATCTATCAACTTATATTTCAACTTTTCAAAATATAAATATTTAAATAATATGTATACCTAATGTATATTGTACATATACATTGCATATATTTTAATTCTTAAATCGTCCCAATGACTTAAGTGTTGGATAACAATGGACAATCAATGATAGGGAAGCCTTTTTTTAAATCAAAGGATATAAGAAACACAGAAACAAAAGAAATACAGAGAAATAACGGGCAATTCAGGACCTTTAAAAGTTCAAACATGTTTTAACCAAAGACAATTATTTTTAAGACGAGGTGGAAAGATGTGTAAAATGGACCTTTTAAGCTTAAGTACAAGGTTAGGATCAACTAAAATAAATAAAACTTATGTTCGATAAT
>NC_042494.1:8588220-8589492 GCF_005508785.2 Acyrthosiphon pisum
GTGATCTAAACAAGGTCGTGCAAAGTATCAAAAGGGTATTCAGGGATAAGCCAAGCTTGACCGCACCATTGTTGGACCAATTGTATGGAAGTATTAACCATCACCCTCGTAGCACAAGGTGTCCTTAAGGATTACATACGGAGTCCTCATCGGGAGAGTAAGGACTCCCCATGGATTCCCATGACTGTCCCTACAGTCTTTGAATGCTTGCCACGAGGATACCAATTCAGGAGTCCTCCATGGGATATCTGTTGGATTCCTGGGGAGTCCTTCGTGGGATAGCTGTAGGACTCCTACAAAGGATGCATAAAGGAATCCTTTAAAGGGAGCACATAATAGCAATATTGAAATTGTAATTTGTGTTTTGTGCATTAATTGTGATACAACGTAAAATACTATACTAAATAGTAAATACCTACAACATTATGACACTACCTACTTTTTTATCAACTCTATAATGTATTGTAATGTATTAACATTAAATTAAATATTTTTAGTTTGAAGAACAATATTAAATTAAAACAATTAAAAATATATATTTGTTAAGACTTAAATTGTTTAATATACAATGAATAAACAATTATATTAAAACAATTTTGTTTTTACACCAATTTTTTTTTTAATCTCTCTTTTGAGTGGCGTAAGTAGCTTGTTACTTGTATATTTATTGCATCTGGAGTGGTGGATGGAAATTTTTTTTGAACAGTATCTGTAAAATATAATAATATGTATAAATATTTGATGTTAATAAACTATAATACAATCACATTCACATGATATATTATTAAGACTTCAATTTAATTATAAGTTATAACACTTATACAAAAACCTGGTGGTATAAAAACTAATGAAATTCTACTCATTCTAGTAACCAGTAGGCATGATACATTTATACAGAAATGCAAGATTCATCATTTAAAATATGTTAAATTTGATTTAGTTTTCAACTCTAAAAATAACTCTTAAATAATTGGGATTTAAAAGTTAGTGGTACCTGATGACTGATATTACTGAAAATATATTGTAAATTAAATAGAGTACCTAGTATAGTAATTCTGTGAAATTATCTATGCTGCACTAATTGATCCCGTGTTTCAAAAAAACCACATGATTTTTGTAAAAAAAATTAAGTTGGTAATTCTTTTCAACTTTTAACAAAAACATATGTATATATATTTTAAATTAATAAGTGTTTAATTTTACAATAAATAAAAAAAAAACAGAATTTGATTGTCTACACACAGATGATATATCAATAATAGTAAATCCTTG
>NC_042494.1:8589745-8598658 GCF_005508785.2 Acyrthosiphon pisum
AAATTAATTTCGCAGCCCAACTCATCAGTTATAGAGTGTTCCAAAATTCTTCTCAATAGTACCGTGTAATCTTGCCCGCCGTAATTATTGTATTGAGAACACTGTACATAAAATAAAAATCATGTTATATAATATTATTAGAAGCAATCAAACTTTTATAATATTGTCATAAGAGCTTGCAATTAAACTTATAAATAAAATCACTAAATCTTACTAGGTTTCGAACAAAAGTTTTATCTTTCAACTCATTTTCTAGTTCTTTTAATTGATTTTCATTAGCACATGGCAATAACTTTTTGTACTTTGAAGAAAAAGTTGAGTCTTCTTCTTGGTGGTTTATCATTGTTGCTCTGCTCTCGAGAAGTTCATCAAGTTTGCTAATTATGTTAGCTTGGCCACGCAAAAGTGCTTGAAAATATTCTGAAGAGTGAAAATCAAAGCACAATTAATATTAATTGAAACAATACATTAATTTATTTATAAATTATTAAATTAAATTAACCATAATTTAAAAAAATACTAATTTTAGATGTACATACTAGTGTTTTGATCAATGTGTTTAGTTGAAGTCCCTTTATGATGGATATTTGAACAATTTGTGATTCATGTAATAAATTATAAAAACAATAATACATTTGGGTTATTAAAATAAAATTTAAGTCTTATAATTTTACCAGTTGCTCCACCACTGAGAATGTTATATTGAGTTGATGAAGGAAGTTTTTTAAATACTGGTGATTGATGAAACATCTCAGGACTTACACCTAATTGACAATAAAGTAATGGTATTAAAATTAAATGTAACAATTTTACATCAATTATTATAATTTACTCTGTTGGTCATTATTAACCTCCTTGTCTGAAGCTACAGCATTTTTATATGGACTAACAATGTAATTACTAATCCTTGGTCCTAACACAAAACATTAAAATATTAATTATCACTACCAGGTATAATCTAAATCATAGGAAAAAAGTATTCATAAATATAAATTTACCAAAGTTGTTATCATTTATTGCATCAAAATAATTTGGAGAGCTTGATGAGTGTCTGCCATGAGTTGGAGGAGAATATTGGGTGAATATAAGATCTGAATATAAAATAAAATAATAAAATAAGTTTTAAAGAATTTATGTGTTAAATATGTGTTACCTTGACTATTATCATCATCTTTTAGTAATCCAGTTGGAGATTTAGCTTTTTGATTGAAAATCAGTTCTGTATCTAGAATTATACAATGCAAAAATTAAAATAAATGTCTAAAAAACGTGTGTTAACATTTACCTTGACTATCATCATCTTTTAGTAATCCAGTTGGAGATTTAGCTTTTTTATTGAAAATCAGTTCAGCATCTAGAATTATACAATACAAAAATTAAAATAAATGTCTAAAAAACGTGTGTTAACATTTACCTTGACTATCATCATCTTTTAGTAATTCAGTTGGAGATTTAGCTTTTTGACTGTAAATCAGTTCTGTATCTAGAATAATATAATGCAAAAATTAAAGTGTCTAAAAAACGTGTATTACAATTTACCTTGACTATCATCATCATCTGTTAGTAATCTAGTCTGAGATTTAGTTTTTTGATAGACAAACAGTTCTGAATCTAGAAAAATATAATTTATGAAGTACAATTAATACCTATATGTTAGGGAAACTTACAAGTTATTAAAGCTATTACAATGACTAAAATTATTTTCATTTAAGAATTTAGTTTGTGATTCATATTTTTGAGATTCAGAAGTAAATTTAATGGGTATAAAATCTGAACCTATTATAATTCATAAAAATAATTATTTTATCTAAATAAATAACTCATCCAATATTTGAATTTACCGAAACAATCAACATTTTTCTTAAATAATTTCTTTTTTGATTTCACTTCTGTAGAGCAACTCTGATCAAAAGAAGATACTGAAAAACATAGTTATTTAATTAAAATAATGTAAATTAAACTGTATAATAATAATAATACATAATACATCAAACAAAATTATGTATAATTTACAAATAATTGTAGTCAAAAAGTTTAAAAAAAAACTTGCCTTCATTAGAAGTTATTTCAGGAAACAATTTTCTTTTATGATCTAGGCAATAAAAATTGTTATTACTTTATATATATATATATAACAAATAAACAACACTAAATAAAATATACTTAATTATTTATAAAAAGTTATTTCATTTAATGAAATACCTGAATTTTGTGGTTTTGTTTTTTCATGGCATATAGGATAAGGTGGTATATTTGTAGGAGATGACAATAATTGTTTTATTTTTGGTCTTCCCACTATAAATTAAAAATATTGTTAAAAAAAAAAAAAAAAAAATGAAGTAAACATTGAACAAAATTGAATAATCATTCACAACTGATCAAATGTCTTGACAAATATATCACATACCTAGCCTATTATGAGGTGAACCATATTTTTCTTTTGTTTTTTTAGCTCTGATTTTCCGTGTTTTTTTTTGAGTATTTTCTGCATCTGATGTTGTAATGGAAGACAAATTGTACCGTACAATTTGATTCAGTTTCTCTAGTCCTCTCTCATAAGTAACTACAAATTAAAATAACCAAAGACATTAAACTAAACTATAAAAACATACAATTATAATATCATAATAAAAATGATTAAAAGTTTAAACTATCAGCTGTACCTACATTAATAAAGGTTATTTTTATGGAACAAATGCTCTTAACCAGCTAATGCAAACTTTTTTTTGGAACTTACATTAATTATATTAACTGTTTAAGAACAATGGTGCAATCAGAATTTGTTAATTTGACTTAATTTTGAAGTTTTTGAAATTTGCGATTTTGTGCTTTTTAACGTATACCCATCAATGTAATACCTAATTGAAGTAGGTATGAGAAGTAACATAAGTATGTTGCTAACATCTAAAGGCCACAACATTGAAACTAAGTCTGACCAACAAATTCTGATTGTACCATTGTTAAATAATAAATAGTTTAAAATACCTACCTAGATAAGTTCCAAAAAAAAAAAAAAAAATCAAAAATTTTACATAGGATGGTTAAGTACATTTCAGCAATTTTTATTAATTTAAACAAAAATAGCATAATTACTTAATTCTTATTCTAGCATTATAGTATAAATATTATGTTATTAATTATATTAGTAACCAGTAGGTATTAATAGTACCTATTACTTATCAGTATAAATTTAAATTTTACATACCACTTGATCCTAAAATTTTTATAACATCAACAATATCCCATGTAGATTGAGGATCGATCATATGACGGACAGCTAACTTCATTTGCTTTTCCTTCTCAATATGGTTAGGATATTTACACTTTAATTCACCATTAACTCTTCCTACCCACTTTCTTGGCAAAAGTTGAATACCATCACTGAATTCGGCAATGAAATAAATTCTAGGATGTGCAATTACATTATTCAATTATTGTCTTATTATTATTTGAAATTAAAATCAAGATTAATCGAGTACAACTGAATGCAGACTATAGCTATCACTAGCGGGTAGGTCAACAGACTATAATGACTACTTACCTTGTTTTATCAAACAACTCCATAATGGTCCGTTGAAAATTTGAAATGTCAAATGCCAATTTAATTATTATATTTAAATATAAGTTATAGGTAACTAATAAGCACCTATAATAAAACGTTATAAAATTACAATTTAAATTAACATTAAACGGTGCGTCATTCACTCACAATATGCGACTATGGCACTATACGTCTATACTATGCGTATGCCGTATGCGAGAATATTATGCAAGAACTATTTCAAGAAAAGATAAAATATTATATTTGGTAAAACCATGGAAAGAATGGAATTATAAGCTTCCTACCATGATATATTTATTATATCATGCTTCCTAACTAAAAATATCATTGATGACCGGTATATAAATCACGAACTAAGATATACCTATCTAGTATATCTTAGTTGGTGATATAAATATTATTAGTAAACACAAGCCAATGATATCGATCTATTAATAACCATGAATACTAAAATAACACAACAGCTGTTCTTGATAAAGGTATATTGATAATTATATAATATATAGTAATAAATGAAACGTGAAACCTTACTGGCCCATGATACTATGATAGTTTGATAAAGCATTCAATTTATCCGGTTGAAATTTGAAATAATTAGTGATTGTCGATTGTCGAAACTCGAATGTCGGTTGAACGAAGATTAATTATTGTTACGTATTTCATAGTAGATATTTCCAATTTTTTTATCGATAATTTACAATAATATTCAATAGATAATTAATGTTTGATAGGTACTTAATACTTATAGGATACTCTGTAAACTGTTTGGCAATTGTCAATTTGTATTTAAAATTTTAAGTTTATAATATAATTTTAATATATATAGGTATTATATTATAAACAAATTTGAATTATTGTTTGTTTTGAAGTTCATACCTATTTGATTTAAAAATTAAAAACTAAAATGTAAGTGCCTAAGTACTAAGTACAGATCGACGTTCTATTTCCATGTTTCTCAATATTGCATGACCATTTAAAAATAAATATATTTATAACATGTAATAATAATGTATAATAAGTCTTCTGCTTACATCCTAGGCCAAAAAAACCATTATCATTAATGACATCTGGCCATCGACGAAGATTGATTCGAAATCAATTAAATTACAATATCGCCCAGATTGAAGTAATTATCTTGATTATTAAAAATGTTAATAGTAGGTATAATTTTTTAAGTAGGTTAGTTTAGATGTAATTTAAAATAATTTTTTGGTATTATAAACCTTTAATATATTTTAATATAACCAGAAATGTGTAGTATTTCAACATATTTAAATTAATATGGAATAAAAAGTATAGTTTTTTTTTATATAAATTAATTTTATTTCCATTTTTTTTCTTATATCCAATTACTGCATACAATGCTAAGATCGTATCTAATATCTTCAAAATAATGTAATGAACATAGATAACTTTGAGAAGGTTCAGTTTTCCTTTTTCATTTAACATTTTTAAGGATCATAGATTGAAAAGCTGAGATAGACATTGGAAATCATGTATCTAACTAATAACTATATAGCTGCTACCAATTATTAATTTATCTTGGACTTTTGTTATTTGTTTCAATTTTATTGTATAGTACTTGTAATTTTAAGTAATTTATTAATACACCTTTTTTATTACTGATGCTCATGTTTTAAGAAAAGTCCAAATGATACTTTTACTGAACAACACCAACTGTTTATTGAAAATGATGTCATTCATGAAGAAGTTCCGTTTTCTTTAGAGAAAGAAATAAATCAATCCAGGGAAATTAATTATACACGTGTATGTTATTATATTTCTCTTGTTTATATGTTTGAGCATATGCTTACTTGTGAGTAAAAATTATTTTACTTTTATATATAATATGTAGGAATTAGTTCAGTTTTATAATGATGCCGGAATTGAAATTGTACGACCATCTTCATCTCAACTTGCTATATTATCACCAAGTAAGAATACTTTTTGTTGTAATTTAATTTAAGTTCATTCATAATACATTTAATATATATTATAATTAAGTTTATCAAGGTCTATTATCATTGGTATAAACATTTTGATAACTCAAGAACTTTACTACTCATGAACATTTTGATTTAGATTAATAAAAAAATAAAATGTTCAAAACAGTCATCCGCTATAATATAATTTACAGTAAAATGTAAGGTTAGGTTACCTAGTACAATATATATATACATATATGTATATTGTATATATATTTAGATATTTTGGTTTTATACGTCATGTTTAATAATTTTTTTTCTTTTAATTTTGACAGTAGAAATTAAATTTACTTTTAAATTTTACCTGTATATATTTTTTTTCACTTTCAGATGAATCTTTATGTTACACATCAGATATTGAACCCCAAAACATGTCAAATATTTTCAAATTACATCTAGCATCCTGGGCTACCAAAGAAAATATTACTTTAAAAGCTATGGATGGTTTGCTGAAAATACTCAAAAGACATGGTGGTCATGATTATCTTCCTTCATCGTCGCGAACATTGTTAAAAACTCCCAGAACTACTTACATTAAATCAGTTGGAGCACAAGGTAGTTATTGGCACTATGGACTGGAATTAGGATTATTTACTTTTTTAGAGAAGTCTAAAAGTTATCATTTAGAAAATGAATCAATCAACTTAATGTTCAACATCGATGGCTTACCATTAAGTCATTCATCATACAATGAAATCTGGCCAATTTTAGGTTCAATTTTCAAAGTGAACTACGTATTTGTCATTGGCATATATCATAGTCAAGTCAAAAAGCCTACAGATATTTATGCTTACTTAGAAGATTTTATTAAAGAAGTTAATAACCTAATTCTAAATGGGTTTACATATGAGGAAAAGAATTTGGCGGTCAGAGTACATTGTTTTTGTGCTGATGTTCCTGCTAAAGCATCTATGCTTTGTATAAAAGGACATAGTGGTTATAACAGTTGTACTAAATGCAATGTTAGAGGTTATCATAAAGAGAGACGCACATGCTTTCCAGTCATCATTGGTGAAAAACGCACAGACCAAAGTTTTAAAGAACATATTGATTATGAATACCACTCAAAAGATCAGAACGGAATATTAATACAAAGTCCTTTGGAAAACATAATTGGTTTTGGAATGGTTACAAATGTTCCTTTGGACTACCAACATCTTTTATGCTTGGGCATAGTTAAAAAACTTATAAGTATATGGTGGGCTGGGGACTTGCGCCATCGTGTTCCATTGAGGTTTAGAAAACTCGTATCCTTCAAGTTGCTTGGAATCAGAAACAATACTCCTCAAGAGTTTCAAAGAAAACCTAGGTCTCTCAAATATTATATGCAGTTTAAAGCGACAGAGTTTAGGCAAATTTTGTTATACACAGGTGTCTTTGTTTTAAAACGTTGTCTTTCTAATGAAAAGTACAATAATTTCTTAACATTACATGTTGCCATTACCATACTTTCTTCCCCATTTTTGATTACTTTTCATCTGGAATACGCTAGGAAACTAATTCATCACTTTCTGACTACATTTAAATTTATATATGGGAGCCATATGATAAGCCATAATTTTCATAGCTTACTACATTTAAGTGATGATGCAGAAAAATTTGGAATATTGGACAATTTCAGTTGCTTTAAATTTGAAAATTTTATGATGCAAATTAAAAAATTAGTCCGGAATTTTAATCGGCCTCTACAGCAAATTGCAAGAAGAATAGAAGAAGTTACCAAAAATGCAACACTTGACTTTGAATATATTACATCATGTGACAAAATAATATACAGTGGTGATAATATAAATGGACCTGTACTATCCGGTTGTGAGCCACCAGCTTATAAAAAATTAAGATTTCATAATTTTATCATTATCGCAGGGGATATAAGAAACAATTGCTGTAGTGTCAACGAAGGAAAGACTATTGTTAGAGTAGAAAATATTTTGATGTACAATAATTGTCATGTGATTATAGGCTATGAATATACAGCTCAACAAAACCTTTATTCTATCCCTGGTTTAGAATCATCAATTCTTAATATTTATGAAGTAGGATCACTTAGTGTGATTCTGAAAATGTGGCCCGTTGAAGATATTAAATGCAAATTTTATGCATATGAAACGATGAGTTCAGATGGTTCTTGGGCAGTATTTCCTATTTTACATACATGGGAAAATGAAAAACCTCTTATGTAATTTAAATTTATAAGAACTATTGCTATTTACTATTTTAAATTTTGTAAACAGCATTTATTTTATCAAGAAATAAATTAAATCTGTAAATTAAAATTTCACTATTCCTACCTAAATGTATTGTTTATAAAATATATTATGTAATATAATATGGTTACACATAAAACAAAACAGATATTGTTGTAAAAGTAATTTATTTTAGAAATATTCTAAACTGCTCTTATCATTAAAAATTATGATTTACTATTATTGAAAAGGTATATTTTTATTTTTATTAATTTATAAACTAATGGTTGGACCAATTGTATGTTTATAAACATAAAATTTTTTGAATTTAGCACTTGTTTTTAAATAAATGGATGTATATAAATTATAATATTATATATCAGTCTTGGTAAGATGATTTCTTTGTAAAAAAAAACTGACAAAAATAATTTCAAGTGGCCATTTTTACCAATTTCTATCAAATACAATAAATTATTATAGAATATTTGATGCGGTTGCCTTATAATCTCGATGTATCTAATAAAAATAGAAAAATGTTCGTTGGTAAGAGCATCAATCGAGGATGTGAAGACAGATTAGGCTTTTTTTTTTTGTTTAAATATTCGTAATTTTCAGAATGAAGTTTATATGGAAAGAAAATTTGAAAATTCGGGAAAAACTGAAAGGTGTTTTCGATGGGATTTTTCTATAGTTTTTTTGTTTTTAGATGGTTCCAAATGTAATATAATAATGGTATAAATTAGTATTTTACGATTCAAGGGAAGGTTTAGATGATAGATAAAAATCATGAATAACAGCTATCAAATCATCACTGCTCTTTATTTAAGCTAGCAGCAATTATTTAAAATTAATTGTTTAAGTTTTGAACATCATTATGCACAGAATATTAAATAACGATTTTAACAAAGTTTGAACTATTATAAAAGTTGAAATTTTTTACTGACAACAAAGTGCACGGGATCAGCAACTACATTATAATATATTATTTTCATACGTAAATACTTAATATTAATGTCCAATTAATTGCTTTTTCAGGGGTTCTTTAAGAACTTGAAGAGGACTCCTATCGGTATCCTATTACCATTGGTGAAGGAGTCCTTAGTGGGACATAAATAGGACTCTATTGGACTCCTGGTTATGTGTCATTTGTTAGCTTATCTATACTCTAGACAGGGACATT
>NC_042494.1:8598758-8601586 GCF_005508785.2 Acyrthosiphon pisum
CCCCCCCACCCGTAAATACGCCACTGATGGGTATGCGGAAAAATGTAACTATAAAAATTGGTGAGCGAACCATAATTAAAAAAATGTAGATATACGTAGGTAGTACCATTATTTGTATTCAAGTGTTTTTAAAAAAAAAAATGTATTATTCATTCGTTTTTAATCTTATAGTTTAATCTCATATCGGCTATTAAAATAAATACATATAATTAACTACTTATATACCTATATTAAAGTATTTTAAGTGGAAAATATATTTCAATCTAAAATTTCAAAGTTAAATTTTAAAATTAGAAAATTAAAAGAACTATATACCTATAGATAATATACATTATGCCACCAAGCATATAATGGCTGTTTTCTATTCACAAATCAACTAATGCCGTTCGTGAACGAAATTTAATATTTTTACAAGGTATGATTATAATACTAAATCATAATGTAAAAGATTTACCTGTTATGCTCTTCAGTAATTAGTTTTAAAAAACAAATTAAGTTTAAATGAGATGTTCACTAACTTTAGGAGTTCCGTTAACGAACGGTTTCTTTTCACTAGTACACACATGCCTTGTAAATGAATTAATCGCATAAACTTAAATATAAAATGTACGCAATATTGTATATTTCTTAACAATTAAGAAATAAATTAACTAAAATCAATACGGCACGTAGAAACTTGTACAATGCGCCATACAGCAGTATTATACTTGTATCAATGCAACAGTTTATTCGTCGTAATTTCCTTCAAGTTGCTTCATGAAGGATTTTCAACGTAATCTGTAATAATATATTGCACGCTTCTCTTTTAACTTATACCTGTATATATCCATACACAGTACACACACACATTATTATGTTTTCTGTATCCTCTTACGAACTGCCTTCTGTATACAAAGAAACTATGAATAACTTTACAAAGTCATGATGTAATATAATTTAATACAAGACTAAAATTGCCATAAAATATATAGTATGAATTGTATGATACGAAACAAATATTATAAATAAGAAATATATTAAACATGTCAAATAATAATTATTAAAAGTCTGTTTTATATATCAATAGACATGATACAATTTGTGGTAGTTAATTAATTTTTTTTTTTTTTCTTTGAAAATGTATATTGTAAATTAAAGAACAGTTACAAAAATATTCGTCGTATGCACATATAGCTTCTTATTCAAACAATATAGCATTTTTATTAATATAATCATAAAAGCAACTTTACATCAAATAAATAATTATAAAGCAATAAGGAAAAAGTTTAGGTAATAGTTTAATACAAAATTAAAAATTAAACAAGACTTAGTGATGTACGTATATGAATTAAATAGTACTCATTGTACTTATTTGGAGAGTAAGAAATAATGCTAAAAAGGTATTAACTGCAGTCTGTAGTAATAGGTATTTATTTGTATTATTATTTAACGAAAAAATACCTAGATCCTATATATGATATTAACAATTCGATTATTCATATTAATGTATTTTCCATGTAACTTCTAAAATATTACTATAAATTTAATATTCTTTGGAATTGTATTGTGCAGACCGATATAAACGAAATGCTTAGTTTGAAGTTTGTTTGATTATATTAATAGCATTTTATAATGGCGTTCAGGATGAATTTTTCGTCAAGGTATTTGGGTATTGTATTTGTTCGTATCAGTAACGGTCAAAAGGCGGGGGGGGGGGGTAAAGTGATAGATCCCCCTCCATGGCCTTTTTAAAAATATTTATAATAATCAAATAGTGTATGTTTAAGTTCAGCCACATCCCCTCTCCCATGTCAAAATTGTTTGACCTACATTGGTTTGTTTGATTATTTTGTATATATTATATATCTATACGTGCATATCGAGCGATCTAGGTATACATTAGTACAATACGACAAAATACAACAATATTGTAGACGAAGAGATTTATTATATACAACTATTAGCCATTAAGTACCTAACATATATTATTATGATAAGCTGTTTTCCTTTACCATTTTAATGTATTTGTTATCCATTTTTTCATATTTGCATTGATATTGAAGTCGATCATCTTAAAAAATTAACTATCAGGGAAGAATGATGGCCACTTGATTGTAAACATATTTCATTAGTGCAGACTTTTTTTGAATAATCGTCAAGTCTGAAACGTCGTTTACTTTTTCAATGCTTACATTCTACAATATCACTTGGGGATCAACAATCCATAATTATTAAGTATTGTATTTAACATGGAATCGAACACAGAAGTAATTTGATATTAAGTATAGGTATTTAATATAACCTAACGGCTAACCAATAATATATTTTTATTTGGTAATAACTGCCGAGTTACATTTTATAATATGTTTTTAAGACTTACGAGTGTATATTTTGCAGTCAACTCCATTAAATTATGATCTTTAACATCATTATTATATACAAATATACAATATACTATTTTGAGCATGATTTTTCGTGTATTTTAGGAACTACTGATAATATTTGATAGTTGAAACTTGAAATTCAACTCTAGTCAATTCACAGGATAGGTATAGGTTAGGGCATATTAGAACTATATTATTATTTTATTATATTTTGTATGTGCGATTAATATGCTCCAAAATTATCTCTATACCTATACCTACCTTAGCGTTTTGGGATACTTTGTTTCATCGGATGTTAACGATGTTCTATGTTTTCTATTGACATAGGTCCCTGGTGGACTAAGGATAATTTCCGTTATACTTAGTATGTCATTATAACGTGTTCTAATCCAATTTCTTGCATGTTTATTTATTTATTTTTTTTTTTTAATGCTACTTTAAAGATAAAGAGATTCTGACGAACAT
>NC_042494.1:8601686-8601920 GCF_005508785.2 Acyrthosiphon pisum
TATCAATTTTTTTTTATGGCTTATTCCGGGCCATTTAGACCCATCGCCGCTTCCACTATGCTTCGCCATGCCTCTCTATACAATGATATTGTTTCTACATCCCTGATTCCAAGGAGTTTCATATATTCTTTGACACGGTCACTCCACCGCTGTCTTGGTCATCCTATTGGTCTTTACCTATCGGCTATCTGGTTTCCAAATGGTGACTTCATTTACTAATCTACCCTTCGCTCA
>NC_042494.1:8603758-8605209 GCF_005508785.2 Acyrthosiphon pisum
TATGTGTATAAAAGGGAAAATGCCTAAGTATTTTGTATATTACCTATACCAGGGACATAGGCGGAAATGGGGGGGGGGCTTGAGGACACTAAGCCCCCCCAGAAGTTCAAAGTATAGGTCTTAGCCCCCCTGACCCACACAATTTTAGAGTGACTAAATATATAATGGGTAATTATTGTTATAATTGTAAAATTTATTTTTAATAACTGAATTAAAAAATGGTCTATGATAAAAATTAAATTAAATTCGTAAGATTTTACTAACTCATAATCATAACTTGGAACGATCGTAATTATGTAGTATTGATAATAAGTAATAATACCCGTAGGTATCGTCCTGGTTTCGATGAAATTACGTAGGTATTAATATGCTACGAAGGTGACTACTAACCATGTGACTTATACATTTTGATCGAGGCACCTCTTATGGTTTTTTCAACTTTATTTGAACCCTTTTAAATCCACCATTAGCTATAATTCTAAATTCTTAATAATTTCTGTTTAGAATACTTCCTAAATGTTTAAGACAACTGATAAGGCACATAATTTTTTTTTTCACTTAATTATGGTCAAATTGTCTAGATGAATTAAATAATCGCGAGTGGCTCTAGTACAGTGAAACCTATAGGTGTAATGAGCATATAATTCTCAGCCCCCCCGGTAATTTCACCGAATTTCCGCTCATGACCAGGGACTAGAAACGTATCGAAAAATACCGGTTGTTCAGACAGAATCATTTAAAAATATAATAATATTATTACCGTAAGAATTTTACTGTAACGCATACCTCATAATATTATTATATACGCTTGGTGCGTACCTGTATGCATAATTATATCATACACGTGTGCGTGTGTGCGTGCGTGTGTGTGTGTAGGCGTGCGCGCGTGTGTCGGTCGCGTTGTTTTGTTTATTTATAAGCGTACCTATACACGCGACTCGCCGACACACGCGATTGCCGAGGCCGCGGTGGATTGATCGCCCCGCACGTTTCCGTATCGCATTTGGCCGACGAGTACCGGTCGATTTGGTTTGCACACGCGGTCTCGTATGACGACCACCGACCAGCCGATCGCTTACCTGCGTCCATTCATGATAACAATATTATAACACCCTCGTCGCACCGGTCTCCGAAATCCAATCTCCAAGATTCAGACGGAGTCGCTTACAAGATAAAAAAAACAAACGTCGTCGTCGTCACACTCAGTCCGACATCGCGTCACAGTCGCAAGCATCTCACACGCGTGGCGTTTACCTAGGTACATTATAATAATATTATATTATTGTAATATTATACACTTGCGATTCACACACGACCCTTAAATCGCACTGCGTATACGTAAGTAATATAAATTATATAACACAACGTACATGGGTATATGTAATTATTGTATATTATATAACTTTTTGGAGACTCCGTTGGTGCAACTTGGAGCCCCCCCCCCCCCCCCC
>NC_042494.1:8606085-8616610 GCF_005508785.2 Acyrthosiphon pisum
GGTACCATAGGTAATAGGTATGTTATATTATAACATAGAATAATCAAATTTGCCTTAATATATACACGAGTACACGACATACCAATTGAGAGAGAGATTTATCAAATTCAATTAGCAGTGAAAACATTAAAAATAAATTTGCAGCAGCGGAGCATACTTATATGGCACAACAATAAATTATCGTTCTACTACTAAATAATTGTACTATACAAATAAAATTATTATTTATTTATTAATTGATTACGGTTTGTTCTGATCAATTTTTATGTGATATTGTCTTTGTGTTACAGATCATTAATTGTATTCATAAAAATTAGGAGTGGCCAATTTGTACTCTAGTTGCGCCTATGGTTGGCGTTATTCGTTAATGTACCTATGTAGCACGTTTTTTAAAAAAAATTACTTACTTATTGTTGACTATTCTAGAGTATATGATATGTCTGTATATTTTAATTAGTTAATATATTGTTTAATGGTTTGATATTATTTTGTGTTGGGCCGGTTATTACTTATTACTTAATTTTTTCATTTCACTATCGTGCAATTCAGATTAATATTATTATTATTCATAATTATCGCGATTAAACCTACTGTGTATTATAAAAGAAGTATTGTATGAATTTAAACTGCATAAATACATTAGTGGTTATTATAATAATTATTCGTGCACATTTTAATGAAAATTAATTCTGAGATCCTATTGTATACGATCGTATTGTATTTATTGAACTGACTGACCAGTGACACCCCTTAACTCTGATAGAGATATTAGTTGTGAGTTTCAGAATTTTATCATGACTTTTAATATCAGCTTGTATAATAAATCCGAAAAATACTAGGCAACTCAGTCTATTTTCCAATAATTTTTTTCTATCTTATCGTCATCAAAAGTATACCGTGTACCACATAACTATGAATTTCTTTAAGTTTAAGAAATAATATTTTGAATAAGTAATTTCAAATTTGAATTAGAAACGTTATATAAAAACTTTTATCAAGTTATTTATTTATTTAAAAAGGTCATCGTAAAATACATAGAAAGTAATTAAAAATTAATAAACGTAATGAATTTTGTCCATTTAGTTATTTTGTTTAACAATTTTACCGGAAACCAACATTTTTATGTTTCTTAGCTCTTGAATTATTACCTACGACCTACCACCTAGAACTAATGTATGACACCTAGTGTCTAATGTTAATAAATTTAATTATGCAAATGCATTGTCATTTATCAACAAATTCGGTAAAGTAAAATATTATACGTGCTTTATGGCTTATAGCTTATACAGGGTGATTTCTAACCAAGCATCCTCACTCTCATTTTTTCTTTTAATAATGAAATAATTCAAATTCATATGTTTGGAATTTTTAAATATACTCAAAGACAATTTTTAAAACTTTTCAATTTTTTGTTTTACTTAGAGCGAATCCGGTAGTTATACAATCTTCTGTTTTTCAAATAAAAACCGCCTTTTTTTCACTGTAAATTATTAAGTGAATAATCGCTTTGATTATTTTGATGTACCTAATTGAAAATTCGAACGAATAGTTTCTCAGTTATTAAAATGTTTATTCTAACTTCAATGGATAAAAATTAAAAGTCCTTAAAAATTATTTTATAAAATATCAAACCGTTAAACCTAATATTGGATCTAGTATTTTATTACACTTAAACCATTTATACAAATTATTAATATTAATCACCAACTCTTATTATTATTAGGCCCCCAAACCCATTATCATAGACCTATTATCCATAGAAATAAGTACTCAAAGCTAAATACTTAACTCAACAACTACTCGTATCAGCGGATACGTCAATATTTTTTGAAAAATTATTCGGTAAATAATTTACAGCCAAATAGGGGATTCTCGGTGAAAAATCAAAAGTTTGTGTCACCCCTATTCCTAAAATAAAACGAAAAAAGTTAAGAATTTCAAAAATGGTATTTGTGTATATTAAAAAAATTCGAAAAATCAGAATTTGAATAATTTTATTATTGAATGAAAAATGGAGATGAGTATGCTTGCCGCTTTGTGAACCACACTGTTTATTTATATTTAAAGGTATATTTGTAAGTAGGTCGTAGGTTATACTTTCGGGTATTTGTTGTGTAAATAGGTACCTGTTTAGTTAAATTTACATTTATTTAAGACTAAGTTTGTAATTTATTATGTATACTCAATTACATTACCTACAAAATTATTATTTTATTCCAAATATTAACTATCTTATTTATCAAAATCTAAGTTAACATTAATTTCTAATTAGCACTGATATGGACTGCCTAGAACTTAATTTGTGAAATCATATAATTTTTATTCATTGACATGTTTGATTATTTTAGTTTACTTAACCTAGACTATTTGGAATGCCTATAGTATATATTTTATTAAATATAAACTTTTAATTTTTAAAAACGTAAAAGTTCTAAGATTTCAACTCATATAAGAAATAAAATATATTCATTTAATACACTTAGATAGGTAATATGTATGTTTTAATAAAACCTGCATTTTACATTTCAAAATGTCTTGCTCAATAAAGTTTTTAATGCTTCATATTTTATTTCTTATTTTAGTATTTTACTCTACATAATAATAAAAAAAAATATGAACAAGCTTAACATTTTTATAACAGATTTCATGACAAAC
Source organism: Acyrthosiphon pisum (assembly GCF_005508785.2). Taxonomy (NCBI): domain Eukaryota; kingdom Metazoa; phylum Arthropoda; class Insecta; order Hemiptera; family Aphididae; genus Acyrthosiphon; species Acyrthosiphon pisum. The sequence goes on from NC_042494.1 coordinate 8,608,741, forward strand.
TTTCAAGCCATCACAATCTTCTTAATAATATTCACAAATCCCAGGAACTTATCGTATTAGTTTTAAGAAATTATGGAGTCGAAATATTTTTCTAGTATTATAATGTGTAATTATATTAATAATAATAAATAATCATTATAAAATACATGACTTATTAATGCTACGAATACTAAGAAAATTTTAAATTTTAAATGTACAGTCTAATATTAATCTATGCTATATTAGATACTGAGTATATTGACTTTAAATATTTTTCATAAACTGTAAAATGGAATCAAATGCTTAGTAAAAAACCGAAATTGTTATTTCCATTATTATATTCTGTAGCATTGTGTTGGAGTTAAGCTATTGCCAGGTTTGAAATTAATAAAAACAAAAATCTTTGAACCAAAGTCATTTTTTTGTGTTTCATGGTCCTTTAAGATAATGCTCTATTCGATGTTTTTATGTTTTTTGGAAAATTAATTTAAAATATGTTCATTAATAGTTAATACTTACCTAGTTACCTACCATATAATTTCATATTGCCATCAATATAAAAAAAAATATTATTGTTTGTTAGTTAAATAGTATTCGTTAAAATCCGGTCTTATTAAAGCAAACCAATAATTATTCTATAAAACAAAATAGTCATACTCTAGTATTATTCGAATCTATAATTACTATAACGGGGTTACTATAGAGTAACATATAGGTTACCTACCTAAAGTATACGAATTACAGATATATTTATACATATGATCACTATCATATACATTTATTTTTATTATAATTGTTCCATTTAATAGCCTTGTCATCTAGACAACTAGTCGTCAACATCGAATTACAATAAGTGTATTATATAATATAATGCATATATTTGTATATACAATATACCTAGTTTGTTTAATAGACATTTTGGATAAGCTCATGAATAAAAATGTATCCAAATTTAATGCTGTTGACAAAGATTATTTGACTTATTAGTTATTGACTTAAAACGCCTTAGAAGAAAAATTAATTTTATAACCTATTGTCAATAAACCAGCTACCCATATTCAGTATAAACTGTGTGCTTTGGACGTTTTCATTAAATATTTAAAACAGTTAACATTAATTTGAACAATGAAAAAATATGGAATTAGGTACATTATCTATCTCTCTCTCACTCTCTCTCTCTCTGTTGTAGAATGAAGACAGACGGACCGTTTTAGTATTAAAAATTGATTTATACTCTTGTTTCAATGTGTAACGAAAATTAAGTTTTAAATACATACAGTTAGTTGTATGTCTTATACAAAATTAAAGTATATATTTTATAATAATACGTATAACGACGTATCATATGTTCATAAATGTAATAATGTAATATAAGTACGTGACCGAGATAAATGCTTTACCTGCCTAATTTTCCCCTGTCTTGACCTTATCTAAAAAAGAAAGCCAAATTAAATAAATGTAACCATGGTGTTAGATGTTATTAGAATTATTGATTACTACCTGATCCGTGCACGTCGTTGCCCGTTAAAACTCTATATGATTTAAACTTTTTTCAATCCGTAATTTATTATTCGGTGTATGGGGTTCAAAACTAAAAAATTTCTATCGATCACCTTGAATCTCAAAATACGTGTACAAGTACCTACTTACCACCTTAAAATGTGAATTTTGAAAGATGTACACTTACGTGGTGGTACGAAGATACCCTGTAAATTACAAGCCTCGAGCTATCAATATTTGGGCTCTACGTTGATCTGCAGACAGTGAGTCAGTCAGGAAACGTTCGATTAGGTATAGGTATTATAGCCAACCCGCGCGGCGTTGCCCGTGAGACATGCTTTATGATTTGTACTTATGAGTTATGCAAGCAGCATATTTTTAGGTATAGGTTCCTATAGGAAATCAATCTGTGGTGGATTCATTTGCGAGGTGCGTACGTAGTTACTAATGTTTTATTTACACGTTGAGTGCTACGGTGTTTATGATATGCATGTGTAGGTTCCCGAGACAACGGTCGAAAAATTACCATTAGGAATACCATTTTTACCAAGTCATAATGTTTTTGACCAAAAACAGGTTCAGTACAGGTTCAAGTACAACCAGTACAGGGCTGAAATTGAAAGAAAATTTTAAGAAAATCTTTCATACAGTCCTTGTCTTGAAAATTACGAACACGACAAAAAAAAGGTTGGTAAGCGGGGTCTCTCTGTTATATAGTAGGTTACAAGTGGGACACTGTAATGTATGGTGTTAAATTTGAATTCAATGATATAATATAATTGTATAAGAAAACCGATTCTGATCGAAAACGGTCATACAGCCTATGATATTACTAAGTATATTTGATGATATTATTGTGAATAAAGTAATTTATATATAACCTAGTTACGTAGAATCTTGTTTTAAATTTTTAATCTTTAGCTATAATTTTAAACATCTTATACATTTTTAACTACAAAATAATTAATCCATTTTGAAATCGATACATTTTATGAAAAATTGAACTCTAAATGCTTATAAAAAAAAATTGTGCGTATGTATTTTTAATATTTTTCAACTGCTAAAGTAACAATATAATATCAGGAGCCTTGTATTTAGCTTTTAAGCTTTTCGACCCAACGAATATTATTGACATTTATAGAAAAAAAAACTAAAAAAATAGGAAACTGAAAATTTCTGTAAATAGTTCAAAATATTTGTATAGAAAATGCGAATATAAACAACCAGTGAAAATTTTATGTTTTAGAGTTACATTAAAAACCAAAATCGATTTGGCCAAAAACCAATTTTGCGTAAAAATTCCCGGTTTCCCTTAATTTGTTAATTTTCCTTAATTTTGTTTTTCTCGGCGCTTTTGAGATTACGGGATTTTGACCTCCCCAAGCACCAACTAGATTCACTTTCCCACCGAACAAGATACTGAAGTTGAAAATCAAAGCATTATTTCGACTACTTATCGTGTACACAGACACACAGACACAAAAAAAGCACACTTCATTCAATACATTCATCGCTCCGCTCAGGATCTAAAAAATCAGCCAAATTGGTCAAACCATTCTTGTTTCAGCTAGACTAACAGCTTTTCATTCATATATATATATATAACATATATTATATATTGTAATAATAACTATATTTTATTACAGTATTTATTACTTTTATGTTCAAAAGTACAGTTAAGTAATAATTAACAATTCAAGTGAATTTGAAATTATTTTATTTGTTTTCTGTTGGTTTATTAATATGGATATAATATATAAATGTATAAAATACATAATAATATTAAAAATTATAAATATGTATAATGAAAAATCGGTTGCCCTCTTCGACTTAAAAAAATGACTCTTAACGTTTTTGACTACTACGTAAGATGTCTGCCTTATGTTATATATAAGGAAAGATGGATTTAAACGGAAATTGAATACCTAGTTTTCATTCCAAATTTCACGTGTAGGTACCTATACTATAATTTAAATAATAAAATCATGTTAAATAGTATATATATAATACAATAGAGTCATCAAAAAATGGATATTGTTATTGTTCACTCACAATACATATTATCATTATTGTTAATGTATTTTTTTTAAAATTAGAATGTGAATTTATACGAAAGAAGATTAAACAAAAGCTTTTATGAAATATTAAATAGTTAAGACCCACACACAACAACGTCAAATGTTTATAATACCTATTTACAAAAATGAAAAAGCCAACATAACTTCATTCACTATATAACTGCTGTAATTTATTTATTTAAAATAACAAAACAATTTGTATCATAATATGTTTTGTATTTTCTTAATGCAGTGAACATACTCATATTTTATCTTTAATGAGTAGTTAACAAAGTGATAAAAGAACGAACGTCCGATGGTTTTGTTTTTTTTTAACTTAAGAGATGCATTATATTATAATGTTTTCTACAGAAAATCATTCAACTCTTTTTATGCGTGCAAATATAACTTATATAACGAATATGACTTTCTGAGTGACCTAACCTAACGAAAAATTAAACCGTTTTTAATTTAGTCTCATTTTATATTTTACAGATTATGTGATATACAAATATCTAGCATTATGTGTTTATTAAAATTTTTATTAAGATGATTTTTTTAATTTGAAAAATTAATTATCTGAGTGGTAAAAACAATAAAGCCGGACACCATGTATTAGTAGGTACACGGTATGTGATAAAATATTTAAACCAAAAATCAATAAAGTTAATATTCATACCAACCCTACCTATAAAATACAGAATATATGTTATTATTATATCGAAAATCGGTTAAAATAATTCATGACGGTGTGACGTGCATACATTTTTTCACGCTTAGTGTCTAAAATTAACATAGCTATAGCTAGATACAAATAATTTTAAAATGTATTGGTTTACTACTCAATAACTTTCAGAAACGACGGTGTCTTTTATAGGTTTCCTGACAAAATATTTGAATCTACCAGTTGCAATAATTACCAATGACATAACTCATAAGCCCTAGGGTATACTATACAACCTCTTAAAACGTAGTTTTTCAGGAAACAAAAAAACAATTTTTTGCAATAAATTTATTAGTCGGTAGATTAAAAATAATAAGATGGTATGTTATTATATTCTATACAACGAAACTATTGAACAGAAAAAAAATATATGAATTAAAGGGTGAAATACGAATAGCAGTAAGTAGGTAGGTACCTACTGCCAAATACTTATTGTTATAATTGGCATTTTATCTGTTCATAAAAATCATGTAGGTATAGGTTAGGTTAGGTATGTGTTTAGGAATTTTAGATATTAAAATAAGGTGTAATAAAATGTACATTTTAATATTAGATTAAATCAAATGTATTTAATATTTACAAATACCGGTTGGACGAGAAGGAAGTGGGAAGGACAAAAGTGTAGCACTTTGAAAATGGAAGATTGAATGTTATCACAGTAATTAACATTTAACATAATAATAATTACAATGTAAATTATTTTTTAATTAAGTTTTACTTGCTAGAAACCTAATATAATTTCTTATTAAGTTACCAATAACGCGTAGTATAAACACTATAATATATATACTCCGGAGTTCGGAACCAATGTTAAATTTAAACCAAATATAATATAATAAAAATATCATATTTTGAGGTCCCTATACTAAAACTTTAGTTCAATAAATATAATGTCATCGTAATATAAAATATTAAAATTTGAACATAACTCTATGGTGTGATTTTTTACATTATCGTTACATAATTGAAGTTTATACAATCCAAAATAGATATATATACTTACCTATACAATATATTAACAATTTTGCATTAAACAAGTTTTATACCTATAAAATACATTACAATGATAGTTATTTTTGTAATACATTATACGAAAGTTCAAGAATAGTGGTAATACCACTAATATCAGACAAAACTTTTGGAGTTATACCGGTCATTTCGAAAAAAAAAAGTCTTATTATTAATACTTAAAACATAGTCATAATCGATTTCCTTCATTCTCCACTACACATTAAATATTAATAAATTAAAATACATTATATTCCCTTTTTTACACCATAGCATGCGTATTGCGTGCCATGCAAACATGGTATGGTAGACGGTAGTATGGTACATAATATAATTATAGGTATACCGTATACCAATATTTCAAGAGAGTGTCGAAACTTCTAAGAATTTATTTGTTTATCAAACATATTATGACAGACACAAAAAAAAAAAATAATAAAAAAATACACATCATTGTAAAAATGTTGCCCAATATACATTCATCGCTTCACTTAGAATATAATATGATTGTCATGGTAAAATATTGGTCTGTCTAGATAGAAAAAAAGATAGTTTCAACCGATCGATATGACCATCGTACTCCGCGTCATAATAATGCCACAATGACACATATTCTTCGAAAAACGTTACATGGTCTGTATGATAAAATTAATTCAATACAATGATATATAAAAAATAATAATTGAAGCCTGTTATTTCAATTCAACGTGTATATAACGTATATACTATTATTAGGTACCTACCTACCTACCCAGTAAAAATTGTATTCAAAGACAACGACTGCAGGTCATAAAATATTCCCTTAATCGACGTACCTACGTGGCTATACAGTTTTTCATTATTCGAGTGTAGACTTTTGTGCACACAATATTGTTCACGTTATATTAAAATATTTTTGCAAAAACTTTTATACATTTGGTTATTCGTGGAATGATTGATCGATTGACAAGGTGTATACGTTTTAGAATAAGAACGTTTTAAAATGTAAGCTTTCAGATATATCATATATTCATATATCAATATATTATGTATATTATATTTTTTTTTATTGCAAACGGATAATTTTGGTTAAAATTTTAAATCAAGTTCTAGTTATAAGACGGAAAAAATGCACTAGTCTTCAACAAACTACACGTTTGGTATGGAAAAAAAATTTAAATATCAAAAAGTAATAATAAAAAAAATGGATAAAACGTGATAGTAATCTTATGGTGAGTTTATCAAATAGGTACGCATTAAAAAAAAACACCTATTTTCTAACTCTATTTTTGAAACTAGCTAATGGATGGACATGTTTTTTTCTTATTTTCCATTCTGAAAACTACTTAGAAAAAACCGCCTTATCGATATAGGTATACCTAACGGAATACAACCTATATTTTTAAGAAGTTGTTTTTCAAATTAAGCAAATACAACCAAAAAAAAAAAAGGCGGGTAAGTCGTGGATGTCGCTCTGCTGTACAGTAGGTTACAAGTGGGTTACTGTAATGGATGGAATTAAATTTGAATCCAATGATATTATATCATTGTATACGAAAAACGATTCTGAACGGAGATAATTTGTCAGTCTAGGATATATTATTTTTAAAGAAAAACTTATGGAGAACCTTGTACCAAATTTTAAAAACTTAGTTATAAAAGAAAAAATTTTTACGATTTTTCAACCACTAAATTACTTGCAAATTTTCGCAATTTTGACATATTTCGTATAAATTTGAACTTTAAATGCTTATAAATAAAAATTGTGACAATGTATTCCTTTTATTTTGCAACTGCTATTGTAAAAATATGTTAGGAGCCTTGTATTAAATTTCCAAATCTTAGAATTAAAAAGAAAAACTTTTATGAATTTCTGTCTAAGATAATTTGAACATTGCCGTAATTTTTACGTATTTAGTCAAAATTTGAACTTTAAATGCTTATAAAAAAAAAATCGTGACTATATATTTTTTTTATTTTTCAATTGCTATTGTAAAAATATATTATGAGCCTTGTATTAAATTTTGAAATCTTAGATATAAAAGGAAAATTTTTTATGAATTTCTAGCATAAAATAATTTACGAATTTTCGTGATTTTTACATAATATGTTGTCAAAATTTGAACTTTAAATGCTTATAAATAAAAATTGTGACAATGTATTCCTTTTATTTTGCAACTGCTATTGTAAAAATATGTTAGGAGCCTTGTATTAAATTTCCAAATCTTAGAATTAAAAAGAAAAACTTTTATGAATTTCTGTTTAAGATTATTTGAACATTGCCGTAATTTTTACGTATTTAGTCAAAATTTGAACTTTAAATGCTTATAAAAAAAAATTGTGCCTATGTATTTTTATAATTTTTGAATGGGAGTTAGAACAACATATGTGGACCCTTCTATTAAATTTTCAAGTATTTTGTCCCAGCTAATTTTTTTTTATCAACATTTATAAAAAAAAAATCAAAAAAAATCGATTATTTCAATTGCCTATAAATAGATTAAAAATTAGTGAAATATTTTGAAAATAAAACTATATAAAGAAAATGTCAATTTAAACAACTGGTAAAATTTTCAAGTGTCTACGACTCATACTTTTTGATATAACAATATCAAAAATCGTT
>NC_042494.1:8616834-8622941 GCF_005508785.2 Acyrthosiphon pisum
TCCATAAGTTTTTCTTTAAAAATAATATATCCTAGACTGACAAATCATCTCCGTCAGAATCGTTTTTCGTATACAATGATATAATATCATTGGATTCAAATTTAATTCCATCCATTACAGTAACCCACTTGTAACCTACTGTACAGCAGAGCGACATCCACGACTTACCCGCCTTTTTTTTTTTTATTGCAAACGGATAATTTTGGTTAAAATTTTAAATCAAGTTCTAGTTATAAGACGGAAAAAATGCACTAGTCTTCAACAAACTACACGTTTGGTATGGAAAAAAAATTTAAATATCAAAAAGTAATAATAAAAAAAATGGATAAAACGTGATAGTAATCTTATGGTGAGTTTATCAAATAGGTACGCATTAAAAAAACACCTATTTTCTAACTCTATTTTTGAAACTAGCTAATGGATGGACATGTTTTTTTCTTATTTTCCATTCTGAAAATTCTTTAAAAACTACTTGGAAAAAACCGCCTTATCGATATAGGTATACCTAACGGAATACAACCTATATTTTTAAGAAGTTGTTTTTCAAATTAAGCAAATACAACCAAAAAAAGGTGAAATAATTGAATATGTTTTTATGCTGTTAACACGAAATGTATTTCTTATAGAAATCCTTAGCTTTTTTTGAGGGGGGGGGAGGTAAGCTAATAGCGTGACTAAAAAGTTGAAACAGTTTTTTTATTGTAATAATTTGTTGTTTTTATATTTGAATAGTAATAATAATAATAATACCTACGTCCCTATAAATTCGGTATTATTAAGAACGGATTTGATTGTCCAATATTAATAAATTAGGAATATCAGTCCATCACAAGACACGGGCTTTTTGTATCTTCATAATATCTATATTATATTTGTGTCGAAACTGAAATAAAAAATCGTTTCTCGGAAAAAAAAAAATGTTACCACCGTACAATATTGTTTAATAGTAAATTCTATTATCTTCTACCCACATATAATATTATTACGTATATATTTATTCTGTTTGTTAAAAAAATCGATATTTATAATGGTTTTATGCTAGTAAGTATAGTAAGTAACACACGCACGTCGTTTGTACCTATAGATACTATCTGACTAAGTACAGAAAGGTACGTTTCACAAGTTTAAAACATAATACACTTTCGAATTAAAGAAACTGTTAGGTACTATTATACTAAATATTATTATTGGATGTCGGCGTAGCGCGCTCAAGTAATAGGTAAATGGGAAACAAAATTTCTGAGAACAAAATTTCTGTCACCCGGCAGCAGAAAATATTGCATTATTTAATTTCACGTTTTGTTTTTTATGCACATTTACTTATCATCACATTAACTCGATATTTCAGGCTAGTACATAAGTTGGGTAGTTTTTACTAGTTCGTGTATATGTGTGTGTGTGTGTGTATGTATTTTTTTCTTTTTCATTTAATTTCTTTACCACGCTCGAATATTTTAGTATAGCATACTGTACAAATATATGATATACTTAACTACCCATAGTTATCAGGCTTGAAGCTATTTATATTTATATTCATAATTCATGATAGTATTTGCAAAACAATGTCTTAACAAAGCATCACTTGATTTCTTTCTTTTTAGAAATGTCCATTTAATCATAAACGTAATATACATGCAAGGTAACTCGCTATTGTCCCTTTATTCAAACAGAATTTTGACGTTTGGACTAGTTCAGTACCTACTTATACTAAGTCCATATTTTGAAATAATCATGTTTTTTATGACATAAAAGTGTACTGTAGTGAAACAAACTAATTGTTTAAAATAGGATTATAAAAAAATACTCTTTAAGTATTTGTAGTTTGTACCTATACTTCATAAAATTCTAAAAAAATTAGAAAAATTAAAGGATAAAATGAGTGTGAAAAATACTTGGTCAATCATCCTGTATGCCTGTATATTTATAAATATTAGCATATTAACATTGATTATAAATAATTTTTACTTTTTAGGATATTATGCAGTATATTATTTAATTTCATGGCCACTGATTGTACTTTATGTATTAAAAATTGGCTAAATGTACATTCCAAAATTCCAAAGCAAAACTAAAATGAAATAATAATTGAAAGTTGAAACAAATATTTAACATTATATATTATACTTTTGTCAAGTTAACGTTTGTTGTTATTTTAATTTATATGATTTTATTATTTTTAAAATACATGTTTGTGTTTAAAGCAGTAAGTTCCTATGTACAATTTTTTTTATTTTAGGACAATAATATTAATTAGTCCAAAAATAATTTTTTTTTGGAATCATGTCATATTGTTATTGAAAGCTATATCCACAAAAAAAATCTAAAATAAACTTAATATAGATAATATATTTTAAATATTTTAATGTAATTTAGTTATCACTCTGTAGATCGTAGTCAGTAGAGTATAGACCACAAGTAATATTAACATATTGTTTATTAGCTATATACCTAGTAGTACTTTGTTTATAAGAAAAGAACATATACTGAGATGACACTTTAAAATCTCGGGTGCGGTAACCCCCAATACAGTTAAATTATTATTTGGATATAGTTCTTAGTGTAGATATAGTTGACATACGCGATCCAATGCCACTGTACGTTATTATACTTGTATTATATATAATTATTCACGGTTCAGCAGTAATGGTTAGATAAAAATAAAAATACGTATAAGTTATAAAATAAGAAACTTTTTTTTAATTTAAATTTCAACCTAAAAGTTATTACATGTCGAAAATTATTAATATAACAATAGTCAATAACTATTATATAGCAAATGCAAAATAATCAAAATATCAAACATACATTAGATTAAATAATAATGAATGTATGCGGTCTTTGCAAAATGTAATATCAAATACCGCAATTAATAATGGAATTATAAAAGTATAATAATGATAACCGATCACAGGACAGTAATAATGGCGTATTATGCAGAATTGATGTATTTTTTCATTTTTGAAAAAAAAAACAATATTCACTTGGATTTTACACTGTTTTAAATATATGTTCTATTCATTTTAAACATGTATAAAACAAGTTGTTTAAAACATTGTATTTTAACCATAACAACCCTACTCGCACAGCACTATGGATAACAAAACGACTGAAATAACAAAATATTAAATAGGTAGGGACCTCACTAGTCCCTACTATATGGTGTCATGGTGACACAGATCACAGCTTCTGTGGATGTTTTAATTCTAAGCTGGATACGAGTATCTGATATACCGCTGTTTGACGGCACCTTAAAAGACGCTTTTTTTTGGTTTGAACTGTTAAAAAGAGCTTAATTAACCATAAACCAAACAAATTTATAGAATATAAAACAGAAATATACATTGAAAATGCAATAGTGATTAATATAAATATTCGCGTAATCGCGTGTGCGTTCAGTTTGAAATTTTGAATACAGTTATGTTTAATGAAATATAATAATTAATAACCACCGTGCACAAATTTTATACCTAATAAAATTATTGCTTTGGTATTATTGCCTTTCACACGAAATCTTTGAACAATTAAGTTGTATGTTTGGATTCAGGATTTGCAATAAGAACGTGGAAAATTCACCTTTAATTTATCTATTACTTACGAACTTAATAAATGAAAAATAAAAATTTACAATATGTATAGGTACCAAGTTAGGTATAATAAATGGGTGCATAAAATAAGTATATAAAATAAACTATGTTTATTATAAATTATGTAGAAAGTAGGAACATGGCAAAAATTGAAAAATGTATTATGTAGGTACCTATTTATTAATTACGAGTATTACCTACCTAAATGTATGATAATAAAAAATAAAAAAATGTTTTTTGTCCCCTGTTTATTTAATAGTTATCTATAATAGGTACTTATGTACTTTATTGGGGTAGATTGTATATTTTATAGTGATATGGTCATATAGGTACCAGCTATACCTACTACCAATGGTGGTACCTACTGTTTCTACAAAGTATAAACTTAAATCATTTATTATCAATTTACTTAAAATCAAGTATAGTTATCTATTATTAATTCAACTTACCTAATTGTTATTTATTATTAAGAGAATGTCACACCAGTATGTGACATGTGTCGTCCCGTCTTACAAATGTACAACATGACAAAAATTATTTTGCGTAGGACAACTACTTTTCTCGCACTATATTTGTTGTAAAACTACCAAATTTTCAAAACACGTAAAGAAGAACTTTATTATAATAACATTATCCAATCATTCTTTATAAGCAATTGAAAAAAACAAAAAAACCAATGTTTAGAAGCAAATAACTTTTATCGTATTTATGTTGTCTAAAATATGGGCAAGCTGTTGCATAGTTAATTTTCCACCCTATATGTTCAGAAATTTTGGAGCAACTACTACAAACACAGAAAGATAAAAGTTGTCCTGCGCAAAGCAGTTTTTGCTATGTCGTGCATTTGTAAGACGGAGACAACACATGCGGGTGTGACATCCTCTTTATAGTTAGGTATTAGTTATTAGCTTATAATTGAAATGTTATGACGGTTTTTGCACCGCACGATTAATAATTTTTTGATATCAACAATTCGTTTTAATTAATTAACCACAAACAATTCAAAATGTAATATTATATGTTTATATTTTATCTGCGTATGCAAAAATGTACAACTTAATATAGTCGCTTAATAAAAAAAATACCTATTTTAAAATCAATATTAAAATAATATGCAAGAAATAAAATATGTACATACTTATAACTTTTAATTTTAATGATATGGAAATAACCACCCACATTCTGTAAATAAATAATTCCCATAAGCCACTTCAAGGATACTTACAACCTACTTTTTCTAGGCCTACAGTATAATAAAGTATACATTTAATAATTTCGTTATAGAATCGTGAGAAAATTCACAAATAATTTAGTTTGATCAAAACATATTATATTATAATATAATAATAATCAATATATTGTATAGGTAGGTACCATTAATTGTGAAAAACATGGTCGAACAAAATTATGTTACATTTGAAATTTGATTAGGTACTAAACGTCTATATACTTACCTACTAAGAAATAAACATTTTAAACGGATCCCAATTATATATTGGGTATATGTAGGTAGGTAATTGGTAATAGTGGTAGACTGGTAGGTATACCATGAATATTTGTATATTTTTTGTTATGCGAGTGTTAATATACAGACTAATACGCAGCTAGGTATATCCCTGCAGAAGTCCCGTATCGCCCTTAGTAACTCCGTGGAAAATCAATATATTAAAATCCAGTTTTTCACAGTAATACTTGTCTATGGTAATAAGTATGGTAATTCTGGTTGAATAGCATAATATTCAATTTTTTTTTAGGCAAATAAGTTTTTTAAATTTCCAAGATACCCATTTTGTTGATCGTATTTTTTATAACAGTCCTAAAAAAATATATTCAAATTTAACGAAAATCGCCAAGTTAGAGCTAATTATTATTTTGAATTTCTAAGAATAATAGTTTTGTTATTAATGTTTAGGCACGGCATTAGCAAAACGTCGTTGGGCGAGTACGGAGTAACAAGTCGTATCTCAAGAAAAATCGATTTTGCGATTTATACATAAAAAAATGCGGGGAAAAATAACACATGATTTGATAATAATATTAATAATTATAATAACAATCTTCAAGGAGATTAAAGATTTAATTGTAATTTTGCCGTAACTTGACACAGACTTCTATATAATATAGAAGTCTTATATAGAAGTCTATATAAGTATTATATAGAAGTCTATATAAGCATTATATAGAAGTCTGTGTAACTTGATTACATGTTATCAGTGTTCACAGAGACGGGCATGATTTCAAATCAAACGATTTTTAAAATCAAAAATCAAAATCAAAATCATGATTTTTGATTTTCAAAATCATTTTTGACAAGATTTTGATTTTTGATTTTTAAAATATTTTTTTTAACGATTTTGATTTTGATTTTTAAAAATCAATTCAATGATTTTGAGCACAAACTAATATAGTAATATACAACTAATTTTTACATAATATATAAGAAAAAATATTATTTATTATTATTTCATTATAATACAATTTGATGCCATCAATTATCATACGTATTAAGTTATCACAGTCGTC
>NC_042494.1:8623177-8638741 GCF_005508785.2 Acyrthosiphon pisum
GGACATTAAAGATTTAATTGTAATTTGCCGTAACTTGATTACATAGTTATCAGTGTTCACGATTTGTCTCTCTGAGTCCTGAACATATTACATTTTTGAGATACGACTTGCTACTCGCCGAACGACGAAAATATGATTCACATACTTTAATCACAAATTGGAACGCTGATATTTTTTATGACACTCTTATAGTCTTATCTAATTATTGGTGAAAATGATCAATTATAAGATTAAAAGCTTACATTTTTAATAACTAATATTTTGTACGTCAAAATTCATTATAATTCCAAAAAAGATAATTGTTTTTTCATTTTAGTAATAAAATGTCTATTTAAATCTGACAAAATTAATACATAACTAATTAAAGATTTAATTTTAATAGAAATAATAAAATAACAATAGCTGTGTTTTATCGTTTACCAAAGGTGGGCAAGTTAATGATAATAATTAACTCAAGTTAAGTTAAGTTAAGAGGACACAAGATCAATAAGTTAAATGTTAACAGTTAACAAATTATAAATTTAACTTGATAAGTTAAAAGTTAATATAGAAAAAAAATATTAACTTAACTCAGTTAAAAAAAAATTAATCAATTTTTTTTTAATTAGTATGTAAATCACATAAAGAGTGAATGTGTCTTTCTAGTTTCTAATTTATAAATTAGGTATAAAAACTATTTTATTGAACTATTTTCATAATGTACACTGTATACCCTTTTACTTTTACCTTACTATTATTTATTTATTTACTAATTCAAACTATACTCATCTCAATTTATTAATTTGACAAATATATTTTTTTATATCGTATAGCAATTGAATGTCATAATACGTTAAGATGAATACATGACCTTCATATATATTATAAGTTATATTATATTTTTACATTAAAACATAATAATTGTCAATTTGTAATTTAAAATTATTAATTTTATTAAAAACATTTATAATTGCAACTCGCATAATATGTAATTTACAACTTAATAAAATATATTAATATAGGTACATTATACACAAAATTATGTTATCAAGATAAAGAACAGAAATGTTTGTGTTTTTGTATTGGAATATTTTATTTTTTACTGATATATTAATATTTACGTATAAACGAAAAATTTCAAAATGTTTTTAACTTGATGGATTTTTTTAAAATCAACTGAGAAAAGCTAAGTTATTTCAACTGTAAATTAAACTAGTTAAGTTAAAAAGTTTAAAAAAAATTAACTTTTTAACTTAACTTTAACTTTTTAACTAGTTAATGCCCACATTTGTCGTTTACTGAACAGTGAATAGTGAAACTGGTTACCTATTTTTAAGTATTTTAATTATCATGAAGTGAACCTACAATTACGAATGGTGTATGGTTTTATCTTAGATATTTTATTATTAAAATGAAAAAATAATTATTTTTTTTGGAATTATTATGAATTTTGGCATACAAAATATCAGTTGTTAAAAATTTAAGTTTTTAATCTTATAACTGAAAGCTTTCACTAATAATTAGATAAGATTGTCATTAAAAATATCAGCGTTAAAATTTCTGATTAAAGCATGCGAATCGTATTTTGCTAATGTTCTATGCACAGGAAAGGTAACAAAACTATTATTCTTATAAGAATAATTTCTATAGAAATTCAAAATAATAATTAGCTCTAACTTGAGCGATTTTCATTAAATTTTAATATTTTTTTTTTTTTGGACTGTTTCAAAAAATACGATTAACAAAATGACTACCTTGGAAACTTAAAAAACTTGTTTCGTAAAAAAAATTTTTGATAATTTTTGAATTTTTGGAAAAAACGAATATTATGCTATTCAATCAGAATTTCAATAGGTACTTATTACTGTAAAAAAAAACTGCATTTAAATATATTGATTTTCCACGAAGATACTATAGGGGAATGATACGGAACTTCTGGGACACACTGTATATAGTAGGTAATTACAAAAATAGGTACGTTTGAACAATTTTAAGTGCTGCACAAGGGAATAAATGAGTTTTCTTCTAGACCAAAACTTTAGATGACTAATACCAAAACACAAATGCACGTACACAAATAATCAGCGTGTCTTTGACATATAATTTGGAGCCCGGCCAAATCGTTTCCTATGTAGGTATATTAGTAATATTACTATATTCAATTGATGAGATCCTTCCAATCCATGTACAGAGTTTACTGTCATATATTTGTTTTCTCTTAGCAATTTCATCCGTTCGTGTTAGTTTACATTTGTATTTAACTTTTAATACTGCAATTGAAATGGACAAGTGTCAAAGAAATCGCTATTTTAAAATTTGATAGTTTTCACATTATATTATGTCAAAAACATTTACAATATCCTTTAACACTTAACCCTTTTATATAGTACAATATCTATAGTAGTATAGTAGCCAGTAAGTATACTAAATCCAATTATATTATTTTGTTGGATATCAAAAGGTTTGGACTTTGAAATTCAATAACTTTTAGAACGTATACGTCTATATATACAAATATTTTATATTACGTTGATTGAACTAAGTTTTATTTTAATGTTTATACATTTTCAACGATTAAATCCTTCTCCTTATTATTTAAGAGAAGCTAATATAAGGGACGGTAAAAATACAAGGACAAAAATCATTGTCAAATCATTAGTTTGCTACATGTAAAATAATACCTATCAGGCATATAGACTAGCTGTAAACAGTTCTTTGGACTTTCATAATAACAATTCATTGTCATGAATCCTGATAATTTTACTGGTACATAATATTATTAAGTGCCTACCTAGGTACCTACACATTTTCGGAAATGTTAAATACAAATTACTTTTAACAAATAACTGTCATACCTTGTTTTTTATTTCTGCTTTTAATAGCACTTATTCTGGGGGTGCTACCTATCACTGGAGTTTCCTTGCTTTTAATTGTAATATTGTTTCTCTCTGTGCACCAACAATACTATTTGACTATGCCATTTTGTAGATTATAATATGTTTTTAAAAAGATTGTAAATGTTATATTATGGGCAATAAAAAAAATAAAGTTAATTTGACTATAGTTAACATGATTATAATATGGAAAATCCATGGGAAAATATTTCTATAATATGCACCCTAACACGGCTCTTTTAATATAAACGCCTAAAACCCACTCCATTAAAATATAGCTTACAATTGATTACGTGACCTATTACATTATGCATACCATTTTAGTTTGTAAAAACTAAAAATCAATAGCTACTTAATATTCCTAGAAATTAATTATTCTTACGTAGAGGTACCTATAAATTGTAATACAAAACAACAAATGAGCCGTAATAAATATAAGGTAGGAGTGTAGCTGTGTAGATAAATTAAAACTATAGGTACATTTAAGTATAAATTATAATGTATTCCTACCTAACTATAAATTAATATTATGACATTATGTTAAAATGATTTAATCACTATAACAATGATAATAACATTTTTAATTGTTATTAATTATAGAATATAACAAATTCAACTTACTATATTAAAATAAACTAAATGAGTGGATTTTCGGAAAAGTCATCAAGTATAAAAATCAAGTATTAAAAATATCGGAAAAGTCATTCGCAACTGTACCTATACTCTATAATAAGGTTTCAAATGTACATTTCATTAAGTACCTACTGAAATTGGTATCTAGCCTCTAATCAGTGCCGTAGCCAGAAAAAAATGTTGGGGGGGGCACTTAATTTTTTTCTCTAGCCTTTGAAATGCTAGATATCTACTATGGCCCCTTTGATCATAAAGTGTATCTACTACTCGTTTTATGACTATATTATATTTATGTACAAGTATGGTACCTACCTACATTGGCTGCATTTAAATATAACAATGTATTAATATTATTGTAAATCATAGCTTAATGTATTCATCAATATTATTATTTATTACCTATCATTATATCAAAATGTGTTGTAAACAAAACATTCCATTTTGGTTCGAATAATATTAAAATTTAATAATAAAAATATAAGACTATATTAGGACTGTTGAAAGCTGGTAGTTTTTTCGTGCAATTAGATCAATAAGCGGAAAAAAATATACTTCCAGAAATCCAATTTCAATTTCGAAAAAAACATAAAAATTTCTCCGCTTTTTGTGTGTTTTGTTGGAAGTGATTTTTTTTTTTTTAGTACCTAATTCAAAAGTAAAAGTGAATTTTGAAAAAAAAAAGAAAATTACTCTGGTAGGTACCATAATACTAATTAAACAATACTAAAGATCATAGATCCATTTCCTACATAATCTAGAAAAGAGATTAAGGAATTCAAATATATGTTTTCAAAATTAAAATAGCCAAAAGGGCTTTTGTTACTGGGTGAATTTGTCTTCCACTTTTTGGGAGTTTTGTGGCACATGTAAGTTGAACATTTTTTTATCACAAAATATAGTGACGTGACTGCGCGTATGTACTTTATTGGGGTTCAAAAATCTTAGCCATCGTTTATCTTAAATTACATAAAGCGTTCGGGAAATATACTAGATAATATAGTACCTACCTACTAACGATGGATGTACAATATTTCCTAAATCCGACCCCTTCAAAATGGTTCACTTTGACAGCCTTAACTTTTAATTTTTATCAAACATATAATATAATATAAAACAAGCTAAAAAAAATTTCGGGGATGGCACGTGCCCCCAGTGCCACCCCCTGGCTACGCCACTGCCTCTAATGTATGTGTTAAACTTGAATTCTATGATAAACCATTGAAAAAAATTCTGGGTAAATATTTT
Source organism: Acyrthosiphon pisum (assembly GCF_005508785.2). NCBI lineage: Eukaryota > Metazoa > Arthropoda > Insecta > Hemiptera > Aphididae > Acyrthosiphon > Acyrthosiphon pisum. The sequence goes on from NC_042494.1 coordinate 8,627,929, forward strand.
TAAGGATAGTTTTTGATTTATTTATATTACAATGAGTAATTTATTTTCCCATCACTAGATACTTACCTAGTCAGTAGGTAACTACCTGTGATTAATTATTAAAATAATAGCCAATAGGTATAGGTACATTGATATAGTAGGCACCTATAATTGTTATTAACCTGAAAATCAGTAGGTCAGTTGTAGGTACCGCGATCGTAGAATATAGAACAGTTTGAATAGGTTCATGTAGGTACACCTAAATAGCTTAATATTAGTCTAAATATTTTGAAAATTTTAATTGTGTACCAATACAGGTAATAATATAGGTGACATATAGGTAGATACCTACGTAAGCAGTTATGAAAAAAGTTTCTAGTCCCTTCGGGCTTTGATTAATATTTTTTGAATTGCCTACAACATAATAATTAAAATTGTTGTAAAGAATACATCTCGGAGGCCAAGGGAATTAAGCCCCGCCCCTAAAAAAGTTTTTGAACAGTCAAAACCCCCTAAAAACGAGTGAGAAAAATAATGTATCGTATATTATTCTATATATGAAAATGTTCAGTGTTAAATAATCAACTCACTCACTAATGAAAAAATCAAATACACTTTATTAACATTATATAAATTCAAAATTACACCTACCTACAGGATTTTAATAGGTGCTACCCATGCATTTATTTTGTTGTCTCCGTCTTACACACTTGCACGTACGACTTACCAAATTTTCATTCATTAATTTCAAAAGTGTGCTGTTATATTTGATATTAGAGTGAACTGACTTATCATTAAACTTATATCCCCCCCCCCCCCCATGAGCACGTCAATATAGGTACCTACATGATGATATTGACAACCTCTGACATGGTATCTAAAGGTATATTATAATATATTAATTAGGTATTGTATTCGAAAATTGGTTAAGAATTTGTTAAAAACTCACAAATGTAAATTGTAGGTACTACATAGATAAATATTGTATTTCAAGTTAGTCTGCTGTTTTGCACAATTCTCTCAACCATCTATGTTTAATATTCAATCTATAAGTACCGATGCTGCAAGGAACTTTTTTATAATTTACAAGTTGGTTTTATTTGTAATGTTATTTCTTATTTAAAATACCTGCAACTGATACCATTACATTTTGAAATATGAAAAAGAAAACTGAATAATGTTTTCATGCAAACCTATGAATTTGCAAATAGGAACCTACATTTAAATATTACAATCATGCACATTTTTTCAGAATGATTACTTTTGGACAACATTTTGCCATATCATTGGCTACTCAACAGCACAAGAATAAAAATGAACAGGAACACCAACAAGATCATCAAAATGAACAAGATACAGCACCAGGCGGAGTTAATATTCTATTGGGAGGGTAATAATAATAAAATATATTTAATTATAAATACATACATGCCTATAGTATTGATTGAATTTACAATATGCACATAACCACAAACCACTATGCACCTCAGAAGCAGTACATACCATACCAAACCAAACATTTGAGTCGTATAGCTAATGTTCTAAAACATCATTTTTACGGTACCTATATAATATTGAATATAATTAAATACCTATCTTTTAAATAACTAAAACATATTTACATTTTACATATTAGAGGAAAATGCATTAAAATAATTGGAATTCAACACATGCATTTTAATACCCTATTACTATGAATATAATCATTATATATTTTTTTTAATAATAGGGTTATGATGAGTAGCATGATATTATTTATTTTATGGATGTGTTATTGTTGTCGATGGAAAGACAACAAGTTTGATACAACAACATGCGATGAACAACCACAACCTTTTTGGATTGATGTTAATTCAAACACTTACTATGAAGCACTACAATGGTCTTTACAACAAGTAATAAACATTAATTCATTATTAATACAAAAAATAAATAAATATTCTTTTAGCCTCGCCATACAAACAGGCCTATAATATTAATATGTTTCATCAGTTTAGACTAATGGTTTAAAGATAATTTTCACAGAAGTTGGTGTTAATGAATACAACATAGAAAATAGTTTTTGAACGAACACAGTGAAATTAATACATTAATATGTTAAAGTCCTATCCATACCATTAAATCAAACTGTCTATCAAAGTACTAAAAACCATAAAACAATTTGTTATAGGAATGTTGTGAAATACCAGAAACATATTGTTCACCAGAGACCATGCAGGAAACACCACCAAGATACGAAACCGTAATCACACCACCACCTGGATATGAGGATGTGATGAGAGATAATTACAAAAAGAAAAAATCTTTATCGGATGTCACAGAAAATAATAGGATGCATACCATTTGACCACAATTGTTTAAAGCTTATATGTATCCACATATATACTTGCATTAAATTAATTACACTAGGAATTACAGGGAAGTAGAAAATCAAAACAGATCTGTTCAAGTTTTGTACAATTTTACTTTGTTTTTTTGTAAAAATATATTATACATTTTACTTATAAATTAAAGTTATTAGACGAAATTTGGTATGATGTGCTTTAGTATAAAAAAATACCATTAACAATTTGCTTTTTTCCAAAGTTGTCATATTATCAAGATTTTAGAATTCTTCATATTAAATTGTTTTGCATACAATTGTATTAATCAAGCATTAGACGCGCTTCTTTTCCATTGATCATACGTTTCATACCATGTTTCAGAGCAAACTCTCGCTTGATGTATGCAAACAATAAATCAGTGATCAGGAATATCTAGAAAAATTTATAAATCATAATTTTAATGTCATAATATATTAATATTTAATTAACAATTATAATCATAAATCATTGATAAAACATATCAAAATAATGTGAATCAAATTAATTTTTCTTTTGAACCAAATTTAAAGTCGAGTAAAAACATTTTAATTCTTACTTGAGTTGTGGCAAAAGCAAGAGTAACTCCAAAATAGAAATTTGCATTTGCTGAACGTGAATAAATCCACAAATGCCACACAGTAGGGGCAAAAACAGTACAACCCACAAAGAAACACGATACAATGAATGCTTGTTGCATAACTAAAAATTAATAAAAAACAATTTAGAATAATATTTTTTTTTATTTAAGCTAATTAGTTATATTAGTTACTAAGTTGACATACAGTAGAATAGATGTCTATGAATTGGTAGAAGACTGAGATAAAATCCAACATCTCCTATGCTTGGATATGACTTAAAAACTGCTGTTAATGTTAATAAACTGGTAGCTAATAACAATGGGTCACGGCGGAGACGTATACTTAATGGGATCACGTAAAGAACAGATGCATTTAATTGAAAAGCGCAGACAAATAGTGCACGGAAATGTTCAAACATCTCAGTAAAGAAATACCAAAACAAACCAATATTTGGTTTTAAATCACGTACATTTAATCTGAAAAATAAATTATTACATCAATAATTAAGAAACATAAACTAGGGTAACATGAAAATGTAGTATGTACATAAAACCATAAACAGAATCTAGGAATGTCCATTCATTCATAATGGTATAGCATAAGTACAGAAGCGAGCAGCTAATGGTACCACAAGTTAAAAATGTAATTATGAATGAACCAGTCTTTTTCTTAGAGTCAATCGGTGCACAACTTATCATTAACGGGGCTAGTAGACCAAATGTGTAAAAAGTTGGCAATGATGCTAATACTAAGCTCAGACATCCTAATAGTCTATGCCCTACAACAAAAATACATATTCATTATTTAATATTAAATAGTGTTATTTAGTAGCAGTATTTATGGGTTTTATAAAAGTCAAAATAATAATTATTTCAAAATTTTAAAACTTACGTTTTACCATGGAATATAAACATAATGCTAAAAATAGATTGTTGAACACTGTTGTTGTTCTTGCAATACAACTAAACACTGTGTATGGGTTAAGCATGTAAACTGAACATACATAAAACGGATTTATGACTGAAAAATCATCTGGTATCAATAATTTATTAAACTCTTTATTGTAGACATGTTTTGTTTTCGTTTGCTGTTTAAGCTAAAATAATATTAAAATAAAAAAATTATGTAAGTAATACAAGTATTCACAGCACAAATAAAAATAATATTACACATTTAACATACCAAATTTTCAGTGTAAATTTTAGATGTATAATACAACACAAAAGCAGTTATGAGATCGCACACAATAAATACTAATGATACATAAAAATCTGAAAAAGTTGATGTCAAGTGACTGAAAAATACAAGAGCCAATGGAGTCTCGTGAAATAAATCCCCATCATATGGATTGATATTCTCGTTGTATAAAGATACACCTTCAATAACTAAAAAAAAAAAATTTATTAGATTACCTAGGTTAATTAAGTTGCAGTAAAAATAATTGTATTTAAGTATTCAGTAGGAATAATATTAGTTTATAGTATAGTAAGCGTTCGACTTGGGGTGGTGGGGGTGCACAGGGGAAACGGAGTACCCAAACTAATTTTTCAGAAATTTTAGCGTACCCCTACTATTATTTTTAAGGAGAACACGGGACTCTTCATGATTCTTCATTTTTATCAAAATATGCTAGATACCATCATAATTTGTCTTATGGATTATTTCATACCCGCGGATCTAAAAATTACTAATATTGTTAGTAACTCATTTTTAGTAAACTATTAATTCATTTACTTTTAATATCATTTTGAATTTGTTATTATTTATAACTATAATTTATATAATAGGTCTACAGTAATCCTCCATGTATTATATTAACTTGTGTTATTTTTATTTTTTTATTGATTACTTATATAAATATTTTTTATATGTTTTAAAAAGGGTTATTAGAGGGTATGGGGGCACAGCCCCTACGGCCCAATAAAGTTTAACAAGTGATGGGGACGCACTTTTTTAAGTAGTTAACAGGGTCCCTCTACTTCAATTTTGTCAAGTCGAACACTGAGTATAGTATGGTAAAATAGAAGTCTATTATAGGTTTTTATTTTTGTGTGTTATCATAGCATTACAAATAGGTGTATTGCCCAATACTCATGTCCATATGAGTTGTTCTTCCTCTTGTACGTTTTAGGATGAATGAAAAATGGCAATAACCAATTACCTTAAAATACTTATTTTAGCCGGCGCCTTGTAAAAAAAAAAGAAGTCTAGATATCTATATCAATTCAATCGTACATAATATATAATACTATTATTTTGGAGACAAGAGAGATTTGGATTATCATAAAATACATACAAAGTTACTGTACAGAAGATTTAATAATAGCAATGAGATGATCAAATAGCAAAGGATTTTTATCGCACGAATTATAATATAAGATATACTTTGAAAATCAAAATCATTCAAATAAATTAAAAGGTACCTGGCATGCAATATTGATCATTTTATGGTAGGTAGATATTGTGACATGCAATAATAAATACTTGCAATAATCATTATAATAGCGGCGTTGAATAGACATTTTTTAAATGGTCACACCCTAGCTTTATTCTTTTAGCTGTAGTGTAGGTACAAAATATATTCATCTAACGAGAACATACAATATACTAATTAGTAATTAGGTACTATAAGATGAACTATTGTAATTATTATGAACAGTGATTAATTCAAACCTCTCTTCCAAGAGTTCAATGGTGTCGACACTTCAACCCGATCTGCAATGGAAGTGCTGAAATCGCTGAAGCTCAAATAGATCCTAATAAGGATTCCAATCGAATACACGAAAAATAGTAATTTTTCCATATATGACCGATTGGCGGTTAAACTATTAATCTAAATGCTATGTGAACATAATGTTCAATTTAAAACCAATTGAGTGTGTAAGACGATACATTTTTAAATATTTTGATTTTAAGTATAAAAAAGAAAACCGGATATTCGACTGATACTTAGTAGATACTAGATAACGTAAAATCGTTAAAGTGTACTAAATTAATGGTGCTGAGCACGGACTACAACTTACTATAATCAACGTACTAATGTAATAATTCGAGATGTCGAGTGTAGTTGACTGTCGAGAATCATCGGTATTCGGTACTAAAAGTTGGTAAGCCGAAAAGTGATAAGCCTGATAAGCGTTTCGGAAGTTCATCAATGTTCGTACCAACTTAGTTAACTGTGTTTCAACGACTGCAACACTGATTCTCCAAACGGGAGTGTCCACGAACTAATAAACCTGAAAATAGAATATCATCATCATGTATGACCGGTACAGTAAGTTATAAGCAGTCCTGTAAAGTATTTAAGTAAAAGTATTTGAGTAAAAGTATTCAAATACTTTTTTAAGTATTGAATAACTTTTTAAATACTTTCAGCACGAAGTATTTTGAATGGTATTTTAAATACTTTTTTTTGTATTAAATACTTTTTGGTATTGAATACTTTGGTTTTTTATTTTGAACGTTTTATTTTTATTCGAAATAATTGGTTGGAAAAATATTATTGTCAACTACAATAATGGAATAATAGTTTTATTTAATATTCTGTATCTCTGTGTTAGCCGAAGCCCAAAGGTTTGTGAAAACCAGATTTCTAAAAAAAGTTGTTGAATATTGAATAACAATATTCCCTTTAAAACTATTAGATAACTATTAGATTACCTACTACCTATATGTGTTTGTATTACGATAATTAGAAACCCATTTTAAAAACCAAAAGTATTTGAAAAGTATTCCATATACTTTTTCAAAGTATTTGAGTAGTATCTTAAGACTTAAATACTTAAAAAAAATGTATTTGAGCATTTACTCAAGTACTTTTTAAAAGTATTCTTTACAGGACTGGTTATAAGGTTAAGATCATGATATAACTAAGTATAAGTATAATTAGTTATACATTGTATAATTGTACCATATATCATGGTTAAAATAAACAATGCATTTAGCATTTTAGTTACACACATGCAGTGATGTATTCGTAATTTTTTTCTATATACGCTCAGTGCGTAGGCGTTTGTATGAATCAGAAAAAAAAATTGTATTCATATACTTATGCCATTATTTATCGTAATATATAAATATATTATAATAATTAATAATATAATGTGCTACGTGCAAATGTCAATGTCAGGCAAACCTCAAAAAATTCCCGGTAAAACGCGATGTGCGAACTGCTCAACTGCCCACAGTTTGGGGTACTTGAGCTGAGTGGAGCAAAATGTAATATTTCGGCTTTTGCCAATACAAACCTGTAGTTTTGAAAACAGATAACATCATTTGGGCAAAATCGTAGCGACTAACAGTTATAAAAATAGTAGGATTTTATTACGATTATTGTTTATTTTTTATCGTACTTATTATATCGTGTATTCGTGTCAAATAAATTGTACGTACGACGTACCTAACCTAATCTATAGCATAGGTATATAGCTGCGTATAGTTATAACAGTATACGCCTTTTTTTTTTAAATTTTAAATCGACGATTGGGGCCTGGGGGTGGCACTGACCCCAGTCATTTCACCCCCATACAGTATACAGTTTATACCCGATGGTCGCAATCTAATTGGTGTCAAGTATACATATACGGTATACCTATTTCTGCAGGTGGATGGATAACTAATAATATAATTGTACTGTAGTTCATATTTTACTGTTTATTTTAGTACGTCTTTAGGCTTTACAACTACAGCAATGACTAACAAAATATGTCCGATTTTAAATTTCTCAATAAAATTTCAAAAATTGAATGTAGACATTATGGATGGAGACCTAGGACAATAATTGCAGGTCCCCGCGAATTTTGATTTTTACCCGTAACATAACATGTATACACGTAATTCGCTAAGCACGCTCACCCCCATTTCTTCCTTTAATAATATATAAATATATGTATATTAAAATTATGATTTTTGTAATTTTTAAGTAGGTACCAATACTCAGAGCTATATATATATATAGTATGTTTCCTATTATTTAGATTTTTTATACCACCAAAAGAGTGTTCTGTGGCGATACAAACTTTTTTCAATTCAGTGGCAATCTTGTTTACTGTAAATTATTAAGTTGAACGGAACAAGATTTACATTACCGTAGAGTAATTATAATTATTTTAATAGGTAATATGTTGATAAGTATCGTAGCGAACCCTTTTGCATAGTGTATTAACACCAAACAAAATCTGAACTGAATGGTTGAAAGGTCTATCAAATCTACTAAAACTTTTAAAAATTAAAATTAAATGTAATAAACTGTAAAATATTTATATTTTTTACTTATATTTATTTTACGTCAAAAAACATTACATGATATAATATTATAAACATTAGATTAAACACAAATAAAGTAAAATAATTTAAAAGAACCTATAATATTATTTTTTAGGTAGGTACCTATTTAAGAAAATGTTTTTTTCTATTCTTAAAACAGCATAATATAGCGACGATATGTATAAGTATTCCGGTACAAAGTAATGATAAAGTTTTTTTAATGACAATATACGATACAAAATGAGCGCTTAAAAACTAAAATCGATTTTGTGATTCGTGTACTCTATTCACTCTTACAACACGTTCTTTACGGCTTTTAGAATGGGGTACTTATTAGCGTCGCACAGACCTCTAGCATCGTCCAGGGACAGATCCATTAACGCTATACCTCCCAAATTATTTTGCTTCACATACGTAGCTTTTTGTTTGGCCGTTTCTGGTTCCTCGAAACTGATCCAAATTCCTTTTACGTCATCTTTGGGCAAACGGAAAGCATAGGTTCCGAGATTTTTGCTCGGGTCCGGTACACGTCTAAAAAAAATTAAAACGATACGCACATTATAACACACAGAAAATTATATTTTCTCTACATAAATATAGAAATTTGCAATGAATTGTGATACTTGATAGGTAAGTACAAATCATTTTAAACTTTTGCTACAACCTTCATACAAATTACAATTTCAATACATAGTTACTTATTATACCTACGTATTACCTACGTTATAATATGTTCACAGAACATTGGAGAATTTTTAAATTTTTCTAACATTTTGGTTAAGAGTTGTAGCCCCTCCAACCGGCTCAACCCCTAATTATATAATAATATAGTATAATATAAACTTATATATATATACCAAAAAATTGTATGAGATGGTGCTGCAGATATCACTACATAGAATAATATTCGTAATAGTCCATTGTCCGTTATTAACGGAAATGGCATGTACCTATTGCTGACTATAATTACCTGTAGTTACTGATTAAATGTATAGTTGTATGAGTACTTTGATACTTTCTGTATAAATTTACATGATTGGATTGTATTGGATTGAAAAGAAAACCGCCGTAAGGAATATATACTATATAATATTATGAGCACACTGCACCTTACACGTAGTACGTACCTATTGTTTTATAACGAAGGTATAGATTCCACTTTTTATAACAATTTAGATTATCATGATACTCGTATTATATATTCTCGATTAAAATTTAAAAGATATAAAATTAAGATAATATGTATTATTAACTATTGAAAGCTAATGCATAACCATAATTTATGAGTGTCTGTGTCTGCAATATATAATAATCTGCTGTATGGTATATAATACACATAATACGTTTTAATATTATATATTATTGTATACAAAACATAATTAATAATATAATATAATACTATACCAGTAATCAACATTTTTGCCTATACAATGAACAGTTTTCTAGATGCCGATATCGATCATTGTAAGTTTAATATTGTACTCGTGTATTATAACATATTTACATATATATGAAACTGATTGAAGTACAGTACCTGCAGGCAGCAGTATAGCTAGGGAGAACCTTTAAAACCGCCAATATAATATTTAATATACAATAGGGACCTAATATATTTAATCATATAGGTTTATGTGTATTTATTAATGCGTATATTATATGGTATAAATATTGTGCATACAAAATTCTTTTTGAATTAACTTATATACAGGACGATTCTTTAACAAACAAAACACCATTGTTAAGCCTGCAGCAGTCAATATATTTGTGTTTAAATAATTTTAAGTAGGCACTATTGCAAATATTTATTCAAACACGAACATACACGATATGCTTATCGAATATCGCATGTTCTATTTTAAAATGACTGCTTTATATTTAAAGTATAAATTAAAATGTTAAAAAATAATTTAAGTATTTATATAGTTAAACTATAATCATATGCGGACAGGGGCGCCATTTCAGTTTTTTTTTAAGGTGTGCAAACAATTAAAGAGGCCAATTTTTTCCCACCTCCAGGCCAATCGTTAAAAAAACGTTTCTAGTGTTTTCAGTTTTTCATTACAGATTCATTACAGTATCAAAAACATACTTAATAAAAACATATTTTTATAGTTAACACATTACATTTTACCGTTCATACATTCTGTGTATATACTGTATATAGTGGATAGTAAAGATATTTTTAGATAGAATAGATGCATATTATTATTATTATGTCTTTTGTCTATCAGTAACCAGGGGCGGACTGGCCCAGGGTGCTATACACCAAGTAGCACCCCGGGCCCCCGTTTGTATTTATGATCCGGGCCCCCGATTACCACAGTCGGTATACGGTATAATACTGGTATAATATGGTATTATACAAAATAAAAATAAAACAACATATTTCAACATCTCTACAAATAAACAACTTGTTATTCTTAATTTTTTTTTTATATTTACTTATAAAACTAAGGACTCTTTCCTAATTTAGGTAGGTTTGAAAAAAAATTACGGGCCCCTAATTAATTTGGCACCACGGCCCAAAAATAGCCAGTCCGCCCCTGTCAGTAGCCACTTACCATTTACACATATTTGTGTGTGCCAGTGGATAAAGTGATACCGATGTCATTTATCATTATCAAATTA
>NC_042494.1:8639779-8686758 GCF_005508785.2 Acyrthosiphon pisum
AGCTTAACTTTAACAATGCGATATGCGGCGAAAAACAAAAATACTTAAGATTCGTCGATTATAGCGATTACCTATTTTGGAGATACTGACAGTAAAAACCTTTATAAAAAATAATTATCTAAAAAATAGAATATTATCAGAGAGAATCGCGTTCTATACTAGATACCCACATGATTTCAAATTCGATGCATGTTATTTGTTAAAGTTGTACGAATTATATTATATGTGTATTAAGTATTAAGTACCTGTAAAGGGTGAGAGATGTGGTGGCCGCGGTGCTCTCGACCAGGTGAGGGCAAATCTCGTAGTAGGCCAGTAGACCTTCGGTCTTAGTATACGTGCCCTCTTCTCCGGGACCGTCAGCAGTGACGGGTGCCGCGCCGGACTTACCACTGTCCTTATCCATCTTCCAGGTCCGGCCGTACGTAGAGATACCCAACACCAACTTACCGCGGTCGGCTTTCAAGGCGATAGCTTTATTGACCTGCGATTCGATGTTCTGCCAGGCCAGGCGGTCAGCGTACACGAACTTGAAGGGCGCCGCGTGGTCAGCCAGTTTGGGCACTCGGTCCGGAGTCCGGAAGTCGTATGTCAACAGCGTGAAGTGGTCCACATACTTTTGCAGCCCCGGGAAATCGAAATATACTGTCGGATAAACAGAAGAGTGAGAATGAGAATATAACAAAAGGATAATACGATCGTTTCTTTAATATATCATACGCGTTTTATGTATATTGTACCTAGGTATATAAATATATAAGACATTAAACACTAAACAGGGTATATATAGGTTAGGTTATTTTTTAACTCATATAGAGTGTAAGTCCGGTGCGACGCCGTCCGATGGTCTGGGGAAGAAGAGGGCGCACTATTAGAACTATAAGACCATCGTGACTAAGACTTTAGAAGTTATAATATATAAGCCATTCTAAGGTTTGTTGGCCTCCTACAATATATATACTTGCGGTTATCATTAGCGACCTGAGTATTTTTAACAAAAGTGTAGGGTTTTTTTAACTTATTATAAATTGTAATTTTCTTAATAGAAAGTTGTAAATATGTATAGTAGAACACTATAACAATTAATTCAATTTTATAACTATTATTTTTCATTTTCTGATTTTTAGGTAATTTTCGGGGTTTTTATGGGTACTATGTAGGAATGCTTTTCATTGAACACTATTATACGACTTTATTACGTGTTTCAATGAGTGATTGGTATAATGGTCTGTTACCGCGACAATATCGATAAAAATGTAATTTTCTTATTAAATCGCGATATTATATACAGTATATGCGACAATAATATCATATTATAAACATTATTACATTTATTATTATTATTTTTTTTTTAATGATTTATTGGATACCTATTTAAATTTGTATTATATGTTCTTACACTAAATAATTATTATATTATATTTTAGTGACATCGTTGGGGACCTCATAACATACATAGATAATTGTAATATGAATATATATATATATAAAAGTAATGGATTTAAACAAATACACAATAATACTATATTTAGTACTAGTTTATAGTTATAAGAACGCACATAAAAATAATTGTTTGAATAAAAACAAATAGTTTATCTACAATAGGTATAAATGAATAATATAGATAGTAATGATTTGGACCAACACAAAAAATGTTTTTAGGACTTTTAGGTCATATTATAGGGACCGGTGGATGGGTATTACAAATATATAACGCATATAGTTATAAATATTTATAGATAATAGGTAATAATATAAAGTTAGGTGTTTATGGTTACCAGAAGAGTTTACGTGTGGGAGAACGCTGACCGAAAGATAAGGACAATTGTTTGCGTTCAATACTCCTTTGACTTCGCGGACCAGTGCGGTGAACTGTTCCTTGTGCTCAGCTTCCTTAGAGTCCTTGCTAGTGATACCCACCGTTTTAGCCACTTTGTGGATAAAAGAACCTTAAAAACGATAATATAATATAATATATTAGGTACAAATATGCAATTAACAAACAATAATTATAACTACACATTACACATTTTTGGTAGCAGTTGGCACAGTGACCAAAATTACCAATATATTATAATATAATGTGTATTTTATACGAAATTGAACGATTCCAATACATAATACTTATTAAAACTATACAGATTTATATTATTATTAATTATGTAGCTTACCCCATGTGTTTTTTTCCTTTTTTTCAGTGACTACTGGGAATTGCCAGGCCAAATCTACGCCGTCGAAACCGTTCTCCTTAGCCATCGCAGAAATGGTGGATGCAAACTGTGTTCTTGATTTCGGCGTCTCCAACTATACCCATTCAGTGCATATTTTAGATTCCGAGTGAAGTAATGAAAGTTTAAAAGGAGATATTATATTGATTACTGTTGCGGCGGCTACTTAGAAGTCCATGTTTATTTTTATAAACACTTGAAATATATTTATATATAATATTATAATATAAAAAAATCCAAACATTTTAACCATGCATAATTATTCAACGACAAAATATATCATACTTGATACTTTAAATAGGTAATTTTTCGATTTTTTTCAACAGTATTATTATCTCAGTGAGCAAAAACATCATCCAAAAAACTACCATACATTTTAGCTAAGTTTTGAAATACCATTATTTTTAAACATAATACCTAGCTTTTTTAATTATTAAAGTGTAGCTATACCTCCAGTTCCAACTTTCCCCCACAAGACATCTAGGTTTAATCAGTTGCAAGATGTGGATATGTTTTGATGTCAACGCAATTCAGTAAAGGGGCCCCAAATAGGATTTTATATACACAAATTTGAAACGCAAATACTAAATTATTAATAAATAAACAATTTGTACCTTTCAATCTAACCTAAGCTTCAAATTATTTATATTCTGCACGTCATGGAGTTTAATAATATAGGTACTATTATATAGGCATGTAGTAACAGTAAATATACTCACAGCGGTGAGATATTTGTCAGGATCTTCGACATCGGCATTGCCACCGACTGACAACAGTATTGTAAGACTGGGGTAAATCTTCTTCAAAGCTGTTATGGCCTTAAAGTTTCCCTTTCCTCCCTTAACATCTTTGCTCTCGGGCAAGTCCAATTTTGGATCCAACGATTTCGCTTTAAACTTGTCATCGTCGATACCAGCGTAACCGTACACTAAATGCGTACAATAACTTAAGGCGGGTTTTAGCTCCTCGGCGCCTACTTTAACGACATCTGAAACAAAATTTGATTCAGTTGATAACGGTTTTAAAATGTTGTATAAAACACGGTTATGTGAATATTGGTTGGTTTAACAACTTCAACGCATTGAATTAAAAATCTTCCAATTACGAAAAATAAACCTGTTGGAAAATATTCTTAGCACATGGTAATAATATTATATTGAACAGAAAAAATCTCACGTTAAAATTAGTTCATAATCAAAATAATTATTTTGTGATAGATTAATCTATACATTTTATTACTGTAATTTAATATGGTGTATGAATATGATTTTTATATACTAGATAACAATGATAATACTTTTATGTGGATAACGTTAATGCTGTTTATTTTATATACCTACAGATGCTTAAAGAAATTAAATTATTATTTTAAACTTTGATATTATTCTAAATAATTCTCTAAAAATACTAATTAAGAAAAATATACGATTAGCCTGTTGTAATATATATGCACATAATATATTTTAATTGCGTGTATTATATTATATAGACGGTAGTAACCTATATAAAATAAACAATAGTTGTATGGCAAAATTATCATAATAAATAAATACCTGACTAGTGCCTATAGATTATTTTGAAATAGTTGTTTCGAAATAATTATAATCTTATTTGTGTTCATTATCAGTAACAAATAAAAATAATTGCTACTAATAAATATTAACTCGTTGCTGAGACTCTGAGAGTTCCAAGTATCAATGTAATATTTGTAGTTACAAATGTACATAACTACCAACATATTTACATAAATATATATATATATATTAAAATCAAACTGTCAATTATTTAAAAACAATTCAATTTTTTTTTGTTTTTCTCTTTAGAATGTCTTAATTAGTAATAACAATTTGCTACAAAGTTACTAAAATAACAATATTTAATTTAACTTTAGTAAATTACATTTGACAATTTAATATTACTTAAATAGGTGCTGGTTATTAATGTAGGTAATAAGTAATAACATATAAATCATAATAATAGCGGATTAAATTATATTACGCACACTATAACAACTTAAATAACTAAATACGAATTAATTCGAGAAATTATCTTAACTTCGTGGGATAGATTTAAGCTGTACAAATAGTTCACTAATATATAATATTTAAGTTATAGGTACTTTGGTACTTTCTATTTATGTATTATAGGTCATTTTATCTGTTATTACCGGAAAAATAATACTAATTTCTTTATATTTCATTAATATTTCGAGTCAAGTTGTATAATATTGTAAGACTAATACGACTAATTTAAAATAATTAATTATTATTTTTAAATAAAAATTAAAAGTTAACCTATGAATATTGTATATTATAATACCTATATTATGTATATACAGTGCGATCTTACAAAAATAAGTTACATTGTGATGAGAATTTATATTTTATTTTAAATATGAGCTTTAGTTATTCAATATAACGTATTCATGTATCAAAAATCTTATATTATTATGTACATATTGCAACATACATTTTTTTTTTACAATTGAAACAATAAATTCATCCCTGTGGCCTGTACAGTATTATCTAATAAATAATATTATATCATATTAAAAAAATCTGTAAAAAAGGCGTAAACACAAACATTTTGCCTGATCGATTCAATTTTACGTACGCACCTAGATATTATATATAATTTTTTTTTACAATATATAATATGTTATAATACTTATAATAAATGTATAGGTACCTTTTCTCCACATAGCTTTGCCTTCATAATAGCATACTGTTCTAAATGCTTGCGAAACGTCTAAAATGGCTAGAAGGCCACATAGTGCGACCGCACCGCACAATTTTACGCCTAACATCGTACTACCGAAAACAAACTAGCACTGACGACCTGTTCGGTTTGGAGTTAGGAACAAAGGTCCAGCAAGCGATTATTAATTAATGTACGATGACCTACACCTACCTATGTAATAATTTTATAATATGATCACCGCCCCTACTTGTTTTTCAAACCACAGGCCAAGGTCAAAGTTTAACTAGTTTTTTTCCTCTTCTCGGTAACTTGACTGTAGTCTGTAATGTACTGTTATTGTACAATTATAATATATTTATATTCAAAGAGTATAATAAATAAACTCGCAATTTTACTGGCCTTATATCAATCTGACGAGCAAGGCTGAAAATATAATAACCATACAAAAGGATCCAAACAAGATGATAGACTATATACACAGGATACATAATAACGAATAAACATGCAAATTCAAACAGAGTTGTTTGTCGATTATACAAAGAATTTAACCTTTGTCATAAGTATATTTTAATATATATATACATGGTATCAAAAATATTTTTTTTTTCCATCTGACACGTCAAATAAATTATAATTTATTATATATTTTACATCACAGAACGTTTAGTTGCTTTATAGTAAAAATAGTAATATTTCAAGTTGAAAGATAATAAATTATCATTTTGTTCAAAAGGAAGAAAGCTAATAATAAACTTTTTTTTAACACCCTGCAAACTTATGTTTATTGTAAGTCGAGAATGGTTTTGTTATTTATGTTTTTAAATTGTACACACATATGTTGCATACCTACTGCATTCATATGATTTTAATTTGAAATTCTGATATTATAGGTAGTTATATTATAGATTTAAAGTATTAGGTATTATAAACATAAATTAACAGTTTTTTTTATATTGGAATTTAAATTGCATTCTGCAAGTTATTTAATACTACTTATAATGAGGTTATATATAATATTATTATATCAAAAAATAAAACATCAATGGCAAATAGTATATATAAAATGATATATACACCAATCCCATATAAATAATTTGAAATGTATGTAGTAGGTACTAGGTACCTCTGTTAATTAAACAAGCTTAAAATATATTACACTCCACTATTTCAATCTAGTACTGGATTAAGAGAAACCATATCGCAGGGGCCCATAATTTTGATAGCTTAAAATAAGATCAAATGGTAATCTGTACTTTTTATAGTATAAAAATATTACATTTTAAGACAAACTAAAGAACTAAGAATTATAATACTAAAGATATTAATTATATTGGTGTAAAAATAGTGTGGTACCTATCTGTAACTAACACCTGGGCATCTGGCCCAACATGTCGTTACCAACTATATTAAAAATAGTATTAAACCAATCATATAAATAGATTTTTTATGCCATCATTTAGGACAAAGACATAATTTTTTTGACTTATCAAAAAAAGTACCTATGGTGAATTCGACCTCCTCATCCCAACCATTACCCTTGTATACCTTCTCACACAAAACTATCCCCACAATCCCACCATTATTATTATGCAGTATTTACTTCAATAATAAATAATAATATATGCAATGTTATGCAAAATTTAGTTAAACATACTTATTAAGTTATACATAATAGTATATTAAATATTACTATGTAACTAGTATAACTATTGTCTATTACTAATACTGAGTCGTCTATTTTCCGTCCAAATTACTACTAATAATCAATTTAATTATTAATAGCAATATAAATATTCATTAAAAATAACTGACAAGTTACAAGACTCATCTGCTCAAAATTATTTTTCATATACAATGATTTATCATTGAAATAAAATTTAAGTATTAAACACATCTATTACAATGACCTATAAAAAAAGTAGATAGATTAGGTACTCAATTTCAAGGTAGATACACTTTTTTTATCAGGTTTAATCAGTGGCATGCCCAGGGATTTCCAATGGGGCCGGGGCATGTTATAAGTAATAATAAATTTAAATTAATTTTCGTGGAAATACTAAAAACACAAATAAGGGGCTTTATGTTTCAAACTATCCAAAATTGTTTCTAGCTTATAATTGTGTACATTTGTAAATTGTTCTATGATTAAAATTATAACACACTAATATCAAATTTAGGTCACTGAGTATCAGTAATCTATAACATTGCTACATGATAATAGTATGAGATTATTTAGTATCTCAATTGCATCTAATTTGTGTTTAGAAATTTTATCATTAAAAACATGAGATAAAATTAAATATGACAGCCTTATGAGCACTATTATATAACATACTATTCTAAATATACATAGGTATAATAAAAATATATCTATACGATTAAAATTAAAATTATACTTTTGTACATAATCGATGTTATTACATACAATTTTTAATTGCCCAGGTACTATTCATGTTTCGTTCAATTGATATTCATTCATAAAGTAAAAACTCATGAATATAAGTTAAATTTATTAAGAAACCAGATTACTATAAGGTATAATATTGTGCAATAATTAATGTAATACCTACATACCTACCTAGTGCCATATAGTTACCTATATTTATATTTTATCATGAAAAATATATTTTTTTAATGTACATAAAATTATTAAAAAAATATTTTTTCAAACTCCATTATTTTATAGTATAGTAAAATATATATAGTAAAATTAAACAACTAAAATTTTATTAGTGTCGTAAAGAATTTATTAGAAGACCTAGTTGAGGGAAAAATAATAATTAACATTACCTATTTAATAAATAACAAGTTATTAACTAAATTGTGCACTATCCTTGAGAAAATGAAGTTAAAATTAAAGTGTACTCAAGTATAAGTTTAAAAAATGTTTAATATTATTTAATGTTGATCAATAAAATAATTTTATAGTAATTTAAAAAAAAAAAAAAAACATACATTTTAAGTTATAATGTATACACCAATAACCTAATATAAATATTAAATCTATATAATTAGGTAATATTTAATTTTAACATGTAGGTATGTAGTTGTAGTTATAAATTACTTACAAATGAACAGGATGTTATTTTAAGACAAATAACTGATTTTCAATTTGGTATTTTGGTCGTTTTTTATGGTTCCATAATCTGAAAACAAAATATACAATATTGTTATAAATCAGTTTATAATTGTTTGTTTAATCTTTATATTTACATTTAAAATATTAATATTTATTGTAAGTAATTATGCAATGATGTACAACATAATGTTAAGTTGGCAGTTAAATTGTATACCTAGACTTGTTTTAGTTATTAAACATGACTATTACAATGCACATGTACATATATTATTCAAATTATTTGTTATTACTCGTGATTGAAGAATTTGGGGGGGATTATTATAATATAATATAATTAATATTTAAGTACAAGGAATTTTAAAATTATACCAGATTCATATTTAACTATGATATATTATAACCTATCAAGTATCTATCATTATTTCAGAAAATTAGTGTGAGGAAATTAGTGTTAGAGTTTATGACTATAAATTAAAAAATTAAAAATTGAAAACTTATAGCATATAAAATTGTAACAAATATGAGAAAGAAAACAAATATTATAATACTTAGTGTAAATAATTTAGGAGGGTACATAATATGTATATTAATAAATTGTTAAAATCAACAACCCAAAAACTAATAGTATTTTACGAGGTATAAACATTTTTGGTCTATTAAAAAAAACCCCTCAGTATACAATATATTATTGTTGGTGACGAGTCATTAAATAGCGAAAATGGATAAATAATACATATAGTCATGAAAAATGGTAAAATGTGTAGTGTGTGCCCATGGAGAAATGTATTCGAGTATCATAAATGTATAGGGTGGAGGGTGGTATCAAAACTTAAAAAGAATAATGTACATACTTAAACATAATAAATATTAAATTGATTAAATATTTGTAGTAGGTACCTACAATATATATTATACAGAATGTAATAGGAAGACCTGACAAATTAAATTTAACTTTTGTTCTAATCAATACCCACTTTTTAATTTTTTAATTTATATATAATTTATTGATTCATGCGCTACAGATATAATGTACATTTTTTATTTTTTATTACTGAAAGTAACAATTTTAAATTTGATATAAATTGTTTTTAAAAATTAAAAATAGCTAATTTGTAAATTTTGTATTAGGAAAAATGTTAAGTGTAAAAATATTTATTTAAATCATGCAGTTTATTTTTTAAGATTGTTTTGAAATCTCAGTATTTTTAATAAATTAAGTAGACCCAGTTATTAAATCTAAATATTTTTTTTAAAAAGGTATTATTTTTCAAATTAATAAGTCTTACTTAAATTTTTTTTTTTTAAAAATCACAATAAATAAACCATAGACTTCAATAAATATTTTTACAATCAAGTTTTCTAAAAACCAGATTTAAAAATTAGCTATTTACAAATTAAAAAAAAAAATTTAATCATTTTAAATATATTTATTTTCAGTATTAAAAAAATAAAAGCTATATTAAACGTGTATCAATACATTTTATAGAAAAACAATTTAAAAATATTGATTAGAACAAGTTATTTCATTTGAATTCTTTCTGCTACTCTCCGTATAATGTATAGGTATATAATTATTTGTTGGTATTAGCTTTTGAATAAAATAAATATTCTTATTTATTTAAAGGTATGATATTATAAGCTTATTAAATATGTATCATTAAAGTATGATATGTATATTATAGACTATATAAAATTTAAATTTTATTATTGTTGACATTATAGACAACTATAGAAAATATTGACAAACGCAGAAAGTGTTAAATTGAAACAAATTTTAAAGAGATTACAGTATGGTTCTTATCAGTGACCAGAAATGAAACTTAAATAAATATATAACATTACTGTTAATTTACATAAAGTCAAAACAAAAAATATTTAAAAATGGACATTATTTTATTCTCTCCAAATCAGTTGACAGTCTGCATCATCCACTCATTTGAATACATCACTACATTTCAATGAATTCAAATTATATTTTGTATGGAGAACAAGTACCTAAATAGTTTTAGGTAAACAAAAACAAACAAGTTTAAATAAATTTTGTATAATATTTACAATACATTTATAAACATGATACATACATATTTTCATCCATTAATATATCTTAATTTGATGATTTAATTAACATTTAATATAATAATTATAAACCTTATGATTATAATTTGCAATTTGTATAAATGTGTAACGTCATTTTTCAAAATTATGTTTTTAATTAATTTTACTAACGTAAAAAATAGTAAAACAATAAGATAAACTCAATTTCCCATCATAGACATGACTATCTAATTGGTTTTACAATTTTAACATTGTTGTTTCTGTGTGGAACTGGCCATAGGTTAACCTAACCAATAATTAAGTTTTTAATATTTTAGTCTTTTTACTTTTACAATTTATATTTAAATATTATTATTTATTAATAATACTAATGGTCAGTTTGTTGCACAATTAAATTATAATATGTCAACCATTAATTTACATTTCATTGATTTTAATTAAAACTAATGCGTTTTTAATTAATTACTTTCTTCTATTATATTTTAACATAATTTAACATTTACAAAATACATTTCATTAATAATAATAAATTGCTTTTAAAAATTGCAATTATTCATTGTTGATAGCCATTATTAAGGTTAAATGTTATGAGCATGCAGAATATTACAATTTAAAAATGCTCATATTCCACAGAAAAATTAAGATTTTATAAAAAAAGCCTATGTACAAACACATATAATGTTCTTAAATTTAAGATTGATAATAGGAATGCAATCGCATATTCAACCTAACAATACAAGAGTAGTTCTGCTGACCGCAAATTTGATAAATTCTTAAGACGGAGACAACATAAGATAAATAAGATACAATTTATGATGGTAGGGATAAACTGTTATAATCTTTATATTGGTCCTCATACTAATTTAAGTGAGTTTGTCTGCAATATTATTTAAAAAATTAATTAATGAAGTATCTACCTTGAACTTTATTCAACTTACGCTGGGACTTTCATGATTTGAAAACAAAATTACAATTGTAAACAATAGGATACAATATACTAAACAATAATTTCTGTAGGATAATCATACACTTTATATTATGATATACTAATAAAACAATGGAATACAAGTTATAAACAATATTTTAATGTATATTTATTTGTACATAATATTTATTTGAGGCACAATTTGAGAACTTTACTTAAAGGTTTATTTTGTTCATAAAACAATATTTAATTTTGAGTGATTGTAAATTATTTTAAAATGTATTGTACTGTACATTAATACAATATAATATACATGACGTGTATATATAAAAAAATATGTCATGTATTAAGTATACATAATTAAAAATGGTAGTTAAATAATAACCAAGGTATTCCAATGGCTGAGCCTTTCCACCAAATTGCGGTTGTATATAGTACTACAAATGTATCACTAGTAACACAATTAATATACATTGAATAATAGTTTAAAAAAATGCAAAACATTAACTATTAACTAGACATTTATATAGAATATAAATGAACGATCTCACTTTCATTCTTCGTCAAAATCATAGTTCCACGTTTCTGGCTAAATTGTAGATGATCAGTTACCTAATGAGTATTTCATAACAACGAGAATGATAAGATAAAGCACTATGGACACATACAACATTAGAACACTAATAAAATACATAATTACAGCATCAATTAATATGAAATGTTAATCCTCCAGTTGGTAATTTAATAAAAACCAATTCATCATGAAAACTATTTACATAATAAAATGCTAATTAAAATAAATCAAAAATTATGACAAAATATGTATTAGTAAAATAACAAAGATATTAAAACTGTTTCCATAAACCAAACTATGATCAAACACAGGAGCATATTGAAATATATAGAATGACACAATGACTCGCACATAATTGCATTAATGTTATAATAATGCAATTCAATGAGAATAATCAAACAATATTTCTGACTCTAATATGAATTATTTAAATACTAAAAAAAAAAATGAGTAGAATGCATTTATTACATTTAGGTAATTATGATTTAAGTAGTTTAATCATTTAAATTATGATCACTGTAAAGATGAGTATATAAATAATTGTACAGCCAAGTCTCGATAATTCGAACCTCAACAACTCAATTTTTTTTCTTAGCCTTTTAAGTGTTTTTAAGTTTTGTTTGAGGTATATAAATAAAAAAAAAAAAAGCGGTAAGTGGATGTCGCTCTGCTGTACAGTAGGTTACAAACTGTATAATGGATTATATTTAACTTGAATTAGAAAAACAATTCTGAGCGGAGACGGTTAGTCAGTCTGGATATTTTATATTGTTATTATTTATTAAATCATGTAAGTTGGATTAATATTATAATATTATAATTTTTTATTCAGTTCTATGGTGATAAACAAAGCGTTAGAAATTAAAATTCCATTTTTAGGTGGTTTTTCTCGTGGCATTGAATAACTATGGATAAAATCCAAAAATGTCCTTTCTAAAGTACCATTTTGATCCAATTTGCTAAAAGATAAGATACTATATGTTGAAATCAAAGCACTCCTTCTGGTAGAAATTTTGTATACAGGATAAAAAAAAAAAAAACATCATTGTAAAACCACTAGTTTTCTTGCTCCGCTCAGAATCTAAAATACATAAGTCAAATTTACTTATTTTTTCTCCTCGAAAATTCGAATTTCATTAATACTCAACTGTACTTATATTTAGTATTCATGTATAATTTGCCCTACCAAGTTAGATAAATGGCAACTGATTATGACTTGTGTAAGAATAGAGGTTTATAATTATTTGTAACCCTTTATAAAGCATCAATTACTAGATCTAAAGAAACAATTATTATTAGTTATTCAACTTTGCATTCTTCAGAGATAAAAAAATCCACCCAATTAATATTTAATTATAAGTGTTGATTCTTTTCTATTTAAAGTATGAAATTTAACAATAACACAGAAACGAGTATTTCGTTTTATTAGAGACACATTAAGAAATATTATAATATTAAGCACATTATTAGATGAAATTGATAACACTTGACAAACCAAATATTTCAATGTACACTTTACATTTTATTTTCATTTATTAATTAAAAAATGTTTTTTATACTAACATTAATTTGTTTAACACATAAATTGCAGAATAGTTGGACATAATATTAATTAATAATTATTAGTAATACATTTTTAAATTCATAAGAATAAATTGCACTTAATAACGCTCATAACTCTGATTAAATAAATAAACTATGCATTTATTTTGAATTTTAATTACTAAAATATGCAATATTAATTAAAATATTAATTTATTTTGAGTAATTAAAAAATAAAACAATGAAAAAACGAGATTCATGGTCAATTTAAGTGCTGACAGGTATGATACAATTGTCAAAGTAATAACAAATATATATAAAAAATCCTTTTTAATGTAATTGATAAACATTACATTTTTGTAAATAATAATCAACTTAAATTATTAGTATACAAATACATAACAATGAAACAAAAATGTTCAAGCAACTTAAAGTGTAGTTCCTTGATATTAACAACAGCAATTCTTAGTGTTATTAAATTATAAAAATATACATTCTCTTATTTCAGTCTAAGACTAACTTAAAACAGTTCACTTACCAAGGTTGATTCCTCGGTCCAAAACGTGGTCCCTGATTCCATCTACCAGTTGGTCTAGAATGGGGAATGAAATTTCTAGGGCCTCTTGGCCAATTACTAATTCCTCTCTTCCATTTTGGCCTAAAGTCTCCTTTGGATTGGCTCCTCTGAACATTTTGAGGCCACTGAAGTGGAGGCTGATTATGTACAAAGTTTGAATCACTTTGCTCTTGTTCCCACTGGATAGGATGTTTCCATTGATCAGATTGTTCTATATTCCACTGGCTTTCATTAAAACCGGGTCTATCATTACTCCATGGTAGAGGAGGTTGCTCCCAATGGTTTGTAATATCTGGTACACTTTGTTGGTCAAAGTCGAAAGGCATTGGTGGAGGAAGTGGTGGAGGTAAGAGTGCATGATGTTCATGTTTTTGATCATTGCTTGATTTAGGCTTTTCATCATCGTCACTCAAATCCATATCAACACTTTCTACATTATCTTTTGGTGGTTTACTGACTGCTTCCATAAGCAAAGCTGGTGGTGATGGTGGCATAGGAATACCAGGAAATGCTCGGTAATCAACATCAACAGATACTATTGACGAATTCATATGAGGAGAATGTGTCAAACTAATTAAGTTTCTGTGGTCAATATCAGAATTTTTAGATATAATTTCTTGAGAAACTCTTTCATCTCTATCTATTATTTTTGACGCTAAAACACAGTGATCGATTCCTGGCCCTCCATCAGTTTTACTGATAATGGGAGTATTTTGATAGGAGATTTTTTCATGAAAAGGCGGTGATGCTGGTGTGTCATTTGTTGACCAATCACTATGTACAGTTACATCCCAAGCTGAAAATGTTGGACAAAATTAATTATCTTATGATAATTAGAAGGTTAAGTGCTGGCTGAATATTTTATAGAATAAAATTAAGAAACTTTTGTTTTCTTACAAACATTGATTAAACATTGAATGAAAAAGACCAAAAATTGAAAACTATTGCAATGAATTTAAATTACCCGTTTGTGGAACATGAGATACTGGTATAGTATTTTCATTTATAAGAGATGACGAGTTAGTAGGAGGTATCATATTATTAGAGAATTCAGTCGTTATAAATTGCTGACTAGATGACATCGGAGTAGGTACATAAGCTTCATAACTACTTGTAGAATATGTAGAACTTTTATTTTGATTATTCATCTGTAAAAAAAAAATTATTATACATATTATAGTACAAAAAATGAGAGATATACATACATCATTAGTATATGAAACATTTGTTTGATTAGGAAAAGCTGAATATGCAAAAGTCTCATCTGGAGGTGGTGATGGAGCATCATATGGAAACTGGCTAGTTAATGATTGTTGATCTTGATTTTCTATTGCTGGAAAACTTACAGAAGCTGGATCATACAATTCTAAATAATAATCAAATATTAAAAAAAAACACAACAAATTTGACTGTCTAAAAAATGTAATTTGACATACCTTGAACAGTAGTATACGTGTCAGGAGCAATATATGACTTAATATTATTGATAACTGTAGTGGGCACATAAATATCAGTGTCATTAATGCTATTTTCCATTGAAGAATTCATCATATATTTATCAGAATTTAATACAGTATCATAATTGATATTGTGTATGTTTAAGTCTTCAATAGAGACTGAAGATGTTGAAGGGGATGGTGCATTAATATCAGGTGAAGGCATTGGACTATCTGTTGGCATAGAATCAACTAAAGATTCCAATTTGCTTTTTAAAAGTTTTACTCTTTTAGTGTAGTTGAAATATGCCTGAAATTCTTTCTTAAATTAGTTTTCTGTTATAGCATATAAGCAAATATATTTTTTTACTTGAGCAACAGTTGTAACTTCGCCATTTTGTTCTTCATAATAAGATGTAGCGACTTCTAAAGCATCAATTAGTTGAGCACGATCAATAGTTTCTCGTTTGAGGCATTTAATGTAGCTTTCAATTTTTGACATACCATCATTTAATTCATTCAAAAACTCGTGACTTCGTGTTCGATCTAAAAAAAAACATTAGTTTGTAAAATTTTTTATAATGGATATTAATCAATTTTACAGGACAAGACTAAAAATAGCAATATAACTTTTATATTTTATAATAACACAATAGCATCATTATAATTTGAATTACATTGCTAAATAGTATACATCTGTGCTTGCACAAGAAGGGCCAGTCTTAAAACAAAGAAGTACAATAATCATATTTATTTTTAGAAAATGAAATATTAAAGTTCATAAAATTATATAAATTATAAATCTCTGTAGACAACAATAAAACATTTTAGGTCTATACACCAAGCAACTAGAATATGCCGCAGTACAACAATATTACCTTTTAACATGTTCTGTATAGCTTCATTATTAGTAAGAGGTAGATTAGCTTCTCTTAAATTTTTCATCTTCAAGTCTGTAATCTGTTCCAGTTTAACACAAGAACGTATTTTAACCGCTAATGCATGTATCTAAGAATAACCATAATATATTTAACACAATTATTTACTAATAAATACATTTAAATAACTATAAAAATTCACATTTTTAAAATGCATGTAAAAACTACTATAAAATCAGTAAGAAGTAATAATTAATAATATATAATATCCTGTGAGAAGTAAATATCAGTTGTAGACCAAAAAATTAACAATATAGCTGAGTAATTTGGAGGACAACCAACCAGATACAACATACACAAATACAGTAGACGACGCTTTTAAGACGCACAGATATATGGTTGTTGCTTATTAGACTTAAAATCGTTTGGGACGGTCCGGACTTATCCAAATACATTATAAAAAGTTTGGTTATAACTAATCAGACTCACCCCTTCGTTTATAAAACTCAAATTTCATAATAAAAAAAAATGATAGGAATTGAACATTTTTGATTAAAAATTAGAAATAAATTGGTTTTTATAAATTAGATATTTTTGTTGGTTATCACTGGTTTCATTCATGCCTTATAATATGTATACGTACAAAAAAATTGATCTTATTCTACATTTATCGTTATTATTGTTATTGTAGTATGAGGTATAAATACACTCCCCGATATGTAATATATAATTTTTTATTAATATGCAATAATTTTTAATTAATATGTAATAATTTTTATAATAATGTAATCTTAATTTTTTTAATCATAATTTTTTTATTCATTCACTAATAAGTAATATGTATTAAAGTAGTTTTAAATAAAAGCAAAATATGTAGTAAGATAAAATTTATAAATATGAATAATATTATAGCGTTATAACACGCTTTAAAATTAATACAGATCGAACACAAAAATTGCCTTGTACGGTTTTGTGACATAGAGAAAACACATACTGGTTCGGCATCCTCATAAAATTAAAATTGGAGCAGGAGAAATTATATTAAATTACGGTACACATGATAGTGTATAAACTGAGTGTTAATTTTAACTCTTACATTCAATAAAGTACTCACTTGAAACTCTTGTACCGGATCAGCTAATTTTAATTTCTGAATTGGTGTAGTTAATAAACCAGTTAAATCAGCTAAATAACTATCATCATATACACCCCGTTCTTCCCAAATTTTAATAATTCTTGAAATTTTAGATTGTATTTTTTCATCTCTAAAAAAATAGTGAAAATAAAACATGAAATATGGCGACATTTTTAATATGAGATTATATATACCTATTTTGAAATAAATATTTAAATAGGTAGTTTTATTTTAAGTACAAATTTCATAACTGGATAAAAACTCAATTAAAAAATGTCCACACCAATCTCAAAGCTTTAGAGTTCCGATTGAACACGGTTCTACACACTTATAAGTTGACAACAAAAACAAAATATCGGCGTTTAAAACCGCAACTATTACAAAACCTTCTCTTATCAGACAGCAGAGAAGACTGGAAATAAATTTAACTAATTACAACCACAAATAGAAATGTATAACTATTAATGTATATGGGCATGCAATATATAGGTATGCTGACACATTTTTAATATTTAATTTGAAAAAAAAATAGTATAAACTGAAAGTAATAAATGGTTATTAAGAATATAGTTTTTTAATAATGTTGAGCAGAAAAAATATAATAGGTAGGTGATATCTGGATACTACTTAATTTTATTTCTAATCAATTTTAATGTTAACTGCATTATATTGTTACTTGTTATTAATATTGAAATGTAGTAATTAGTATAACTTACCTGACATAGGGGATAGCTTTTTGAATAGCAGTTGCCCATCCATCAATAAACTTGTAATTCTTTTTCTTACTGTATTGTATAACATCGTTGGCTAAATAAAACAAAGTCAAACGTTTCTCGATCTTCACCTTCCTAATAGCTTTTAACCAGATAGTGATAATGCTTTTGTAATGTTCATGTCGTTTAAGGCACCATGCAGACAATGATTGAATTGCATCCTGAGTGTCTTTTAAAAGCATTAGCTTCTTTTCAAATTCTGCATCTGAATATTCTATCATTTTTGCGACTGTTGCACGAATATAATTATAGCATTAACTGCATGTTTAGCCAATGAAAATCAAGTATTCGAAGTAAATAAACCTATTTCGTCAAACGGCTTGAAAAGAAAAAAAACAATCCAACTTATAGGTATTCAGTTGGACAAGAAACCGACATTATTAAAACTATTGAATCATACTCGAGGCCGCGACAATACAATTATTAAGCTATGGATATTTTAATTCATATTAATAAACCGAATATAAGTGGAAGCAAATTTAATAGTTGAACGCCTACAGCTCAACAGGAATATTTGAATTTTGAACACAAGTACCTCGAAAATGGTAAGAAATTATAATGTTGTATACTATGTACACACTAAACAGGCATAGTATTATCGATGGTATATTACTATAATAGTTAAATAGTTTGGCAAGACATGCAATGGGGTACATAACACGATAAGTTTAATCAATTTGCATGGAGGATAATATCGTAATATGTTCAGCTGACAGCCGCGTTGTTGTGTACAATAGGCGGGAAAACTATTTTTCAACTCCTTGAGATTGGCAGTAATGGTCACCATCAAACTACGAGCCGCGAATGTCGCTCTGCTGTACAGTAGGCATGGTGTAAGATAATAAGATCTGTCTTAAACCCCCGATTTAAGATATATAGCATTTAGTATATCTTAAATCGTGCCCTAAACCATAGAGTAATATTACTTTTATGTCTTATGTTGTAGGTTACTATCGGGTCACGGTAACACAGTGTTGCCAACACTGGTCGGCAAAAAATGGTCAAACACATGAAAAAATGTCGGTAAACCGCTCAAAACTAGTCAAAATATTTTGAAAATGTTATTGTGTAAAATAAATGTCAATATAAATGCTATAATAAAATATTCAGTGAAAATATCCTGTATCTACGGTTATTTGTTTTATAGTTACACCAAAAATCAAAATCGATTTTGCGTAAATATTTCAGTTTTTCCTTAATTTTTGTTTTGTTTTTCCCTGCACTTTTGAAAAGTATTGAGAATTTCAAATTGTGAAGAATTGCACCAACTAGATTTACTTTCCCATCGAATAAGATGCTGTTGAAGAAAATCCAAGCAGTGTTACTGCCCAAAACGGTGTAAGTGTGTAACAGACACAAGAAAAATTAAAATAAATAAATAAAAAAAAACACGATATATAGATTGTAAAGTCAATACATTCGTCGTTTCGCTCAGAATCTAAAATTAAAGAAACGGAGACCAAACTATAATCTGTATATATAGGACGCATGTTATAGTTATATTACTTATAATTATTGTGGTCCGTCAATTATATAAATTATAAATATGCACTAAAAATGACCAAAATTATCTTTTTTTTTTTCATTTTTCCATTAATACTTTTGCAGCACTTCCGGTATGCCGCCTACAAAATGACCTAATAAATATAATAAATACCTACTCAAAAAACTACAAAAAAAATAACTAAACAAAAGTTTAAGTTTTTCAATTCTCTGACATATAAAACGGATTATGTACTTTAAAAGCATTGCCTGGAACTCTCAAAAAATTTAATTTTGCAATATAATGGGCGGCGGCGGGCGCTAGTTTAAACTTTACAAGTATTTCAAGTTAAGTTAAGCGATGTGGATTATGGTGGTCCACTACCAAGGTGTTCTAAGTAGAATATGCCCTAAAAAATTGTCAACAATAATAATATTATACCAAGTGATTTATGCAAAATCATTTTTTCTATGTGTTTAAGTAATCTTAGAGTAAAGTCACCCATGACAAAAAAGATAGAGAATGACATATCGATTTGTCTAAATATTGTCTCAAGACAATTTAAACATCATTTAAATTTACAACATTTTTTTTATTTATTTTGAAAGTCGAATACAAAGTCAAATAATTATAAAAGATAAAATCGATATGTCATTCTCTCAAAAATATTATTCTCTATCTTTTTTGTCATAGCGTCGTTCGCGGGAATAAACCTCCTATGTGAAAAAAGCGTAGTTTTCAGGAAACGCGAAAAACGTTTTAAATAAAGAAATCACATAGGAGTTATTTCATAAACGATTTATATTTGGTAACACATGGATGAGCGGAGAAGTGGACAAACATTTCGCGGGATAACCCCGTATACAACTCCACTCCGCTCATCTAAACTTTGAATATTTATAACTCATAAACTATTCGCCCCAAATTCGATTTTCATGTATCAAAATATTAAGAAAAATATTCTGCTTTGGAATATGAAATTAAAACCCTATGTTGTCATTCAAAAAAGTAAAACTTAAAAAATTATAAGGATAAAAAATATTAAAAAATATAATTTTTTAATAAAAACGTTGTTTTATAAGCGACTCGGAAGTATGTGAAAAAATATTTTTAAAATAATTTATACTTTTTGAAATAATGAGTGTTGTTTAATAAAAGAATCACCCGGTATATATATACCTAGTTTTATTATTTATTTTGGACAGTTTGGTTTTGAGCATAGTAACGGTTAATAAATAAAATTACATTTAAATATTCTGATATTTATTTATTGAATTTATAACTAGTCAAGTTGAATATCAGACAATGAAAACATTATGATACCAATTCAATGAGAAATAAAATAATTTAATTTAACTTAATTTTATACTACAATGGCTGGCAGCATAAATCTGTCCACCCTTAAGCAGCCAGCTTGAATTATAATCGATTCATTAATTAACCACGTCATAAATTATCACCTGACATAGTATTGTATACTCATATAATGATAATAATATAGGACGTGCATTTATACTTAATCACAGAAGCAAATTTATTATCTATTATTATTGTTGTGTATTTGTTTCAAAATATGTACATTTAGGTAGATTTAGTGTATTCTGAAATTAAAATATTATTTGGCTCGTTCAAATTAATGTAACAAAATTAGAATTTTATATTAACCTAAAATTTGCCAGATTGAATTATTATATAATATCTAGATACCTATACCTACTATATTTTTGATTCTGAACATGACGAAGAATGTATTGGTCTTACAAACACAATTATAATGTTATGTCGTCATTTGCTTTCATCACGTTTTGGAGCAGACTGCAAACAATATAAATATCAGAATTCGTGTTATTAACTAGAGTTAAAATGGTTTATTATGAAATATTTTATGTATACAGGCATACAGCGTGTTTCTTTTAGAGTACCTACAGAGTAATTGAAAAAATATAATATTATTTTACTTCTTAATCAAATTAATTTTTGGTTATGATTTCTTTTAAGATATATTCTCCTGGTAATTCTCAAAACACATAATTGAATCAATGATATATTTACGTATTACGTGTTCCCGATTTCCAGCCCCCAAATTTAATTTTTAAAATTTTTTTTTTTTAATATTTAGCATGGAATCAGCATGTATTTGCATGCGTTTTAATATACGTGGTATCTAAAACTAGGTAGGGGGCTATGTGGACGTGTGAATTAGAATAATGGTTTTGTAAATCAACATATGACGATGAAGTTTCAGGACCTACATGCTAAATATGTGCTAAAAAAATTTGAATAATTCAATGTGGTGCATGTGGGGGTACGTACGTCATCAATTGAACAACCACAATATTTGCACAGACCACGTACATGGGCCCAACTAGGGTTAAAATTCTGTGGGGGGGCTACACTGCTAAAGTCCTCTTAACAAAACTATTAACTTAAAATTACCCATAAGGGGCCTATATTTAAAATCAATAAGGGATATGTTTTTAGGGTGGAGGGGGATAAAACATAGTCAGAGGGGCTAAGTCCACTTCCTATTACCCATAGTTGAGCCACTGACCACGTAAAATATTTATTTTTTCAAATTCACTATTTATATGTGGTGTCGATCAGACGTATTTTTGATGTGGCTATGATACTGGTTTCACGCCAACGATGTATTATATCTGAAGAGTGACGACTGTTTACTTTTTATAATTGTATGAAGGCCTATTCATAATAATATTGACAATACATATTTTTTGTTTGATATATTTATTTATTTTAATGTTGTTTTAGTTGGATTGCGTGCAACCACTTTCTTACGGTGAACGGAATATACTTACGATAAACTAAAATGTAATTATTATAGATAATATTGAAAATTTCAGTCATGTGCCTATTTTGCCTATGCTATACGCCGGACAGCACATAATGTTTGTGCAAATATTGTATAAATTAAATTTGAATTAATAAGCAAAAACCAGTTTTTATCAAAATTAATTTTCTTATTCTGTTGTAATTTCAGAGCGAATAACTATAGTCTATAGGTACTTAAAATGTTGACCAAATATTCAATGTTCATATAGTATTTTCTGTATAATATCACGGTATTATTTTCAAAATATTTTGACCCTTATTGAGCTATATTGACATTTTTTTTCAATTAAACATTTTTGCTCGGTCAAAAATCTTGAAAATGTAATGATACAAGGTTACTATTTTTTTTTTTACTTTACATTTTGAAATACGAGTTATTTGTTTAATACATAATTACTAGAATTAACATTAGCACCACTTTAATAGTATATTTGAATATACGCTTTTTGTGTGTTATGCAGGGGCTTCATCATCTCCTTGTAAAAAAAAGGCTTATAGTTTTTAATTTTTATAAGCAAAGTTGTTACTTGCTAGTATTATTTTTTTGAACTCATTATAATATATATATATATATGCAGGTAATTCACTAACCATGCTCAGCCCCTTTTTTCTTCAATCGTTGAGTATATTTAAAAACTCCAGAACTCAGAATTTGAATAAATTAAATTATTAAAGAAAAAAATGGAGGTGCGCATCTTGGTGAATTACTTTGTATTTATAATAACTATAACTCAGAAGAGTTCAATAATTTCGTGTAATATTTATTATTCATATTTAAATATCATATTTTGATTATTTATTAATAACTTATCATATCAGAGGAAATTAATTTTAAGTTTCCCGATAATTTTTCTTCATATTATATTCTTTTTTGTAGCGGCTAGCAATAATTAGTCCTTAACATATTATTACAAACACCTGGAGCAATACACAATCATACCATAATGAATTGCGCCTATGTATCGATATATGTATAAGACCTATATAGGTATACCTATAAAGTAAAGCATCATAACATATATATTATATATATTACGTTGAATGTTGATATACAATATGACGGCAAGAGGCACTAAATCCTTTGAAATTTGTATAATTACGGTACAATAGCTGCCGTTCGTAGACTAAGGCCATTCCCGCTCGGTTACTCGGTGAAGTATATTAGACGACGCATATACTTTTAGACGTTGTCATTAAATCATATATTTCAATCATATATTAAATCATATTAATAATTACATAAATGTAATCAATTATTACACCGTGACTTGCCCTAAGAAAAATGCCGCTCGCGGCCGAATTCGAACCTACGCTGGTGTGCGTCGCAACCGACGCCTTAATCCGCTCGGTCACTCCGTCCCCTATTTTATTATTATTATAACATAAATGTTCATTAAAAAATAATAACAATCGCTTATAAAAACGTTCTGTCATTCATTTTCGAAATGAGAATTATTATTCCCAATTCGTTATATAAATGTCAATAAAAGACTTAAAAGTACTCCATGCTGCTTTGTACAATTTGAAATTTCATTTAATTTATGATTTTAAAAAGTATAGGCATAATTATAATATTCATCAATATAATATGTGTAATATTTCATATTGAATAATTATAGATTATTCTATGCATGGTTTTCTAAAGATATAAATAAATAATAATAAGTACAATAATTATTTATATTTTGAAGACCTGAAGTTTGTTAAACACTGGACTAGATGTACATTTGCATGTTTGTAGAACAATAATATTTTAGCTGTGGAAAATTGATTATATATTGTACAACCAAACTTTTGGGTCTTTATACGTTTTTAAAGCACAAATATGCCTATGAAGTTTAATTAAATGATTTATATATTGTTACAATTTTTTTACAGTATTCCAACCTTAATTTTGATGCAATATATTATGAATAAGACAGACAGCTATAATTGCTACAAAAATATATTACTATTATACAAAATTTATATTTTATGGTTTAAGAGCTAATTGATTTTCACTTTTTTTTAAACTAAAAGTTATTTTATACGAAAAACAAATGTAATCTAAGCACAAAAAAATAATGTATTCAACATTTTAAACTTTTGATTGATTTTATTTTCGTAAACATTAATATACTTCGATATGGCTTATTATATGTTTACTCGATAAATAAATGCTTCATAATAATATTTATTCTTTCATTTAATACATTCGTTTGAATACCACTAGGTACCTAAGAAAGTACCTACTCATAAACACCTGTATTACATTAAATAAAGGTAGTCTTGTGTTGTGATCGTTTTTAGTGACATTTAAATTTTAACATAATAACATAAAACATTTTATAGTTTGGAAGCAAATATTTTATTCCTATCGGTATACTTTATAAATAATATATTATTATATGTAATATGTAGGTACACTTCAACACTTCAATAAATCAAGTGTAGATGCTGGGAAGTGTATGCATCTGGCATCATAATTTCGCACTTCATGCAACATAACTTATGATTGGAACTTTGTGTATAACTACATTTTACTGAACTACATAGATTATATTTATATATCAATCCTAGAAAAATATTGACGAATCAAATTTTACATAATATACTTATAAGTTATAGTTAGGTAACTCGAAAAAAAAACACTTTTTTTGTTCAATTATTCTTTATTGTGAAATTAATTGTTTAACATTTTCTTTTTTAAAGATCATCATATTTAAAATATACTTTAGTTTTCATGTCGATCAAAAACTATTGAGTATATTGATAATTTAGTTTCAAAATGTTATGGTGAACAAATTTAACTATATTTATTTTATTTAGTCGGACCCAGTTTTTACCAATTATTAAAATTATTTGATGGTGATTTCATAATATAATACTTTATATAATAACAATTGTATTAAACCTGAGCGTTTTGTGTTAGAGCATTTATATTATTGAGCAGTATCAGGTAATTTACGAAATCGGTAATTATTGTCTATCTAGCTAATATTGTTTCGATATCTTTCTGTTGTATATGATAATGTTTTTTCACGAAATAAAAATAAAGATGTACATTATAGGTTTATATCCCTATGACATGATTATTTCAACGCTAGTCACTTTAAAGTAATAAATATAATTCAATTTTCTTAATTTAATATCCTATGTGGCTTAGTGTATTATAATATGCACCACTTTAACAATTATCTACCTAATCGGTAAAAAAAAATTAAAATGTATATATAATTATATAATTTTTATTTTATTTTTAATAATGTATCATATAAATTAATAACGATTTTACGATTACGGTTAAAAGTGTATTAGGTATGTTTAAAGTTGGACGAAAAAAGAAAAAAGGGAAACACTAATCAATCAACTAAGTCATGAGCCATGGCAGTACAAATGTATTTAATTAAATACGAAGTGTTTCAGAAGGAATTGTAGTTGACAACATGTAATAACTATTGGTCAAATAAATATAATACTTAAAGTAGTATAGTTATGTTATATTATAGTGTTATTACATAGTTCAATAGTTGGTTAATTACATTTTTTGTAAGTTATTTCTGTTACATCCGGTATGTATAGTGTATTGTAACATTCAATGATAATAATCATGACATCTTTACTATATACTATACAGTTTATATCAGTGTATAGTCTTAACATTTTATTTTTATTTAAAGTATAATTATGCATTCATAAATAAAAACAAATTTTCATTTTGATAATTATTTAATGATAATTTAAAAAAGTATTATAAAATGTTAAATTTTAATTTTAATTGTAACAATGAATACCATGAGTGGGTGAACTTAAGTCATCAAATAGATCGAATTATTATTATTAAAAAAAAATTGTTCAAAGCCACTTAACGAAA
The DNA here is from genome assembly GCF_005508785.2 of Acyrthosiphon pisum. NCBI lineage: Eukaryota > Metazoa > Arthropoda > Insecta > Hemiptera > Aphididae > Acyrthosiphon > Acyrthosiphon pisum. The sequence continues at coordinate 8,665,868 of NC_042494.1, forward strand.
GCTTGAGTAAACATCTACGGCGATGGATCACCGGTTAAGAACCCCTGGTTTGTATATTATAAGATCGCAGTGGTAAAATGATGAAACTTTTCGTATTAGAAATTAATATCGAGTCTTTGCAATAACGCGATAGAGGATGGGATGTCATACGAAAAAATTAAAATAAAATAAATTCTAGAAACGTTGTCCTTTCGGCGGAACGGCCATGGTCATCCACGGCTGCTGCCTAAAGCACAGTGACTCCCCTCGAAAACGTCTCCTGACTCCCAGGCATGTAATTTGAAGTATTGTATGTGATCAGAGGCCGGGTCCTGTTCCTAATGGTTGTCGTGGCTGTCGCCATGGACCTGTTGCCCGGTCGCCGTCTCAGGATTTTCGTGTAGAACAGTTGATACAACTCGTTACGGATGTTGGAGTTCATCCAGCCGTAAATGATCGGGTTTGAAATGGCTGAGGTCATGGCGGTCAGGTGACAAACCGCCAGCGTCACATACAGTTGTTTGGTCGTAATCGGCTTGGTCATTAGGTCGGCGGCCAACGAGAACACGGCCAACGGAAGCCAACTCACAGTGAAGACGACCGCCACTCCTGAAACACCGATTATTTTCAACCCTTATACCCTTACTATAAAGCCCATTATAGCATATTGTGTGGTACAGTTCTACGTCACATTCGTTATAATATTATGTAAATCCTAAATAATATTGAACAATATGTAGGTAGATGAGATTAATGCCAAATTAATTAAAAAATTAAAACTTGAAAAATTGGGCATTAAATAATTTAATTAAACATATTGTATACATAGCTTATCAGTTATAATGGTAGTCAAGTGTATCTGAATTATATAATACGATGATAACAAAATGTGTTATGGGAGGTATAGGTATCTATATCTTCTCTATATATAAAGGAAAGTGTACTTTACCAATAATCAATGCAGAGCCGAACCTATTTTAGTTATCGACTTGAAATTTCGAGGATAGATTTTTATAATAATTTCATCGGGCACTAAGAAAGGATTTGTCAAAATTTGCATTTTAAAGAGGTGCTCAAACAGGGATCTTCACGACGGAAATTGGAAATTTTATTTTTATTTATTTTTTAAATATAGATGCCATTGGTTATAGTCAACAGTAGAAATTAGTATTTATTTATTATTGGTTTCCATTGGTTATTTAGGCAGATCAGGTACAAGTTAGGACAAAATCAAATTATTGGATATTGCAGCAAGTTACACCCAAAAACAGTTGAACAATCATAATTTTTTAAGTTGCAATTTTTTACGGACAACGGAGTGCACGGGTTCAGCTTGGTATGAATGTTTGTGTGTAGATTAAACCTCTGGGAAGAAGACTGACTAATTTAGGAATGGTTAAATTTCGTTTTTTTTTTATTCATCTGATATTATTAGTTATGTTAGGTTAGGATTTTGTATTAATTGATTATATTAATCCACCATATGTGGAATACGACAAACTTGGTATAACTTTGATATTTTAGAGTTAAATCATACACCTACGTACAAACAGCACGGGGTCCGCGATCTACCGTAGGTAGATTGCCTACCTGATAATATACTGCTGCAAATCAAAATTTTTATTCCGGGAAACGGAAAAGTAAGATACATTTCGAACACCATACACCGAATATTAAATAACGAATTGTACAAAGTTCGAGTCATGTAGAGTTGGTACATTTAACGGGCAACGAAGTGCACGGGATCAGCTAGTATTATATAAAAGGCAAATACCACTCACTCACTCATTGCTACACCTTATAAACTACAAAACGTAAGAACTTTAAATTTTGAATAGTGGTTCTTCTAATAATCTAGGTGTACAATAAAAATGGATTTTTTTAAATTTGCATTTTGAAGAGGTGCACAAACAAGGATTATGAGATTCATGATAGAAATTGGATTTTTTTTGTTTATAAATAGTGACTATTGATCACAGATTTTATTTGGAAATTGGTTTTTAATAGTAAATTAGTTTTTTTCGGACAGATGAGACATAAGCGTGTATCGAAATTTCGTGCTTATGGACTCAAATAAATAAATAATATCTTAAAACAATTAATATGAGAGTTTATTTTAAAATCATTGTTCTATATTATGTTTGTTGCCTATAGACTCAAAAATCACTATGAGGTACCTACTGATTTTGACGAAAATGTTAGGGATTGTTCTTAGAGTTATCAGAAAGTTTAAACTTTAAAGAGTAGTTTGAACCACGTTCGGAAATCTTTGGTCCCAGGTAGAAAAGGCTTATGTCAATTTAATCAACTTTTCAAGACAGCCGTTTGAAAATTTGAAAATTCCTACTTGAAAGTTCATTATATCAATACATATCTAAGGTATATTATATTATATTTATTACATTCTTAATGCATGCAATAACCATTACAATTCTTGTTACTATGAATATTTAACGAGATAACTGTAGTTATGCCCTTTTGATTTCATTTGTTCTGAGTTATGCCTTTTTTGTCCACGACTTATGCTCTTTTGCTCTCACTTGTTCTGACTAAGTCATTTTTTTCTCACGACTTATGCCCTTTTGATTTCACTTTTTCTAACTTAAGCCCTATTTGTCCACGACTTATGTCTTTTTGATTTCACTTATTTTTACTTATATCTTTTGGTCCAGGCATAAGTCATCAAACGCCTTTTCTACCAAAGTAGAAACGGTTATGTTTAGATATTCCCTATTTATTTCTTCAATGATATGAGTAATATTCGTCACTGACTTATGCCAAATGTACCAAAAAAATCAGAAAAAATTAAGCTTTACATCTGCGGAAAATTGACTTAAGCCCTTTCTTCCCGGGAGCAAAGAAATATACTAAGGCCTATAAAATCTGAGCTGAGGTACGCCAAAACCGATATACATCAACATAACGCTGTATTTTGTATTAGTGATAATTTTTTCGGGTTATACAGATTTATCAAAAACCATCGGACCAGCGATGATATACATTGTATCCAAACCGCAGTAGGTTACATTAAGTAAAAACAACAAACTTGGTATAACTTTGAAGCATTAGAGTTAGAAATTATACACTTACGTACGCAACTCACGGCTCATGGGGTAATATAATATACTGCTCGCATAATCACAAGCAAGTCTCACGGGCATCCTATTTTTGCACGGGCAACGCCCCACTATGGCTAAAATATAATAAATCGAACGTGCTCAGACTGACTCACTGACTTATCAACGTAAAGCCTAAACAATGATAGCTTGAGAATTGAGATTAAATTTTCACGGTACCTTCGTACCACCATGGAAGTGTGCACTAAAATTTTTTTTTCAAAATTCGTATTTTAAAGTGGTGCTTGTACACGTATTTTGAGATTCACGATGGTCGATGGAAATCGAACCATGTTTTTTGTTTATAAATAATTGTTATAATTGGTTACAGATTATAATATAAATAGTAAAACAGTTTTAAGTTATGAACACCATTACACCGAATATTAAATAACGAATTGGACAGAGTTTAATTCATATGGAGTTGGCATTTTTAACGGGCAACGAAAGTCGAAGTGTAAGGGGGTAAGCAATAAAGATTGTATAATATATTAATACCTATGTATAATATTATACAGTTTCACCGATCGATTTCCGGTGGTGATAAATCGGTATTCCTCAATAGCACTGGTTTCACAAATTTCTATGTCATATGATATGATTACAAAAGTAAAAAAAAAAAAAAAAGCTTTTTTTAGAGACGTTCATAATATAGGTACGTGACAAACGAAAAGTATAATGAGTGAATGGTGGTAATTGTTGACGCATTATTGACACGTTGTTAAATGTGGTTATATAATATTGTTGAGTTTTGAAAAAAATAACTATTATTCTTGCGGTGGTTTTAAACTGCTACGATGAATTGATACTAGATAAATACTATAGTACTACATACATGACGTGCTTTCTTTACTTTCGTCATTAATTATACCTATCAGAAGTAGGGTGGTCCGTTTGTTCCTTTGAAGTTCTCGCTGTGCACGCCTCGAGTCTTTTTGAGAAGCAGTGTGTGCGTGTAAATATGCTGCAATACGAATATGAACTACCAAAAGAACAGTGGCGGGTAGTACTGCTTGAATGAGCACTACTGCTATATTATACGCCACTTTGATATCGGTTGAAGGCCATTTTTCCCGACAAGCTTCGTATAAAACTACATGGTGAAATTTTAACGGTTCGACCACCTGAAATACAAAAATGGTGTAAGATTTTATAATATAGATTTATATTATATAAGAATAAAAAGGTATATTTGAATATTTATGTTATACCTATGACAATAAAGTGATTGAGTTTTGAGCTAAATGACTTATGCGTATCGCCTTTACGTTTATATAATACCTACTTCCAAAAGATATGAAATTATTTTATTTGTAATTTATAAAATCATAACGTTTCGCGTGAACTAGTGGTGTCGACTTGATAACAATATCACTACATTATGGTAACTTGAAGTTTAAAATTGCAATATCTATGTAGGTATACTGTTTGTGTGATAATTTATCGACCAGCCTAACATCTTCGTCTCGATTGTACCTGCGTTATTTTTATAAACCATTAAACTAGTGTTTACCTGGTAATAAGCTACGGGCGATGTGGTCAAGACGGCCAACAACCACACGATAGCTATGGACACGTACACTGTGCGCCTTTCGTTTTGCGCGGATCCGCGGACGATCACCCAGTATCGATCTATGGCGATCACCGTGATCGTGCCTACAGACACCATGATGTTGGTGCCCTGCAACAGTGGCACGAGTTTGCATAGTACGGTGCCCATGGTCCACTGGTGTCGCAATATCGACGTCAGTGTGAACGGCATGCACACCAAGCACAGAGTCATGTCGGAAACAGCCAAGTTGACTATGTACAGATTTCGGGAAGTGTGCATCTGAGCACGTCTGGCCACCACGTAAATCACGGTCAGGTTGGCCGACAGCCCGACGATCATCAAACCGAAGTACACTATGATCAGTAGCGTCTGAAAACATAAAAAAAAAACACCATCGAATATCGATATTCACCACGTCGTTTCATCATATATTTTATTGTTTCGGCATAACGTTTTAGGTTGTTTTCGATTAATTCCGGCTTATGAACTTAACGCATAGATGCCTACATTTCTGTTATATTTTACGCCAGCAAGATGGTAAAATAATATTATATTAAATACACAGATAAATGATATGTTTTGTTTCGTTCTACGAAACTCTCGGGCATCTACTTACGTAAGTATAATAGACTATTTAAACGTTACATTATATTATAAGAGATAATCTTCTATATACAGCGGTGTGATACAGGGTGAATTACCAAGCATATTTACCCCCTTTTTTTTCTTTTAATAATACATTTATTCAAACAATAATTTTTAAAATGTCTTAGTATACTCAAGGGCCATATCTACTGAAAAAATAGTGACAAAACTCAAAAAACACAACCGTTGGTAATCAGCCATTTAAGGTTTAAAAAATACGTTACAAATTAAATTGTTATTACATTTTTATGCTGTATTGATAGAAATATGTTAAATTACATTGTTCTTAAATATACTTGGTAGATGTTGTAAATGTATGAATATTATTACTTATTAGCAAATACTTGAAAACATTCTGACTTATGTCACTGTTCATGACTGAAATAAACATTTTTGTGTATATTATCGGTTGAAAGAATAGTGACACAACTCAAAACTGAGTATTAAATACAACATAACATTGGTATTTCAATTAAAATAATAAATTGTATAAATAATATTATTTATAGTATTTAAGCCCATGACCCATAACTTGTATTTATAGTTTTTACTTTATACCACAGTTCTTAATGTTTATATAGCATTATTTATTATGTTTAATACATGGACCACAGTATTATAATATTATGCCTTTAATAAAATGATGATCATAGTTGCTTAGTGAATCACCCTGAATATTATTACCTATGGACATGTTGAGTCAAAAACAAAATTTCTGATTTAGGTGCAGTGTAGGTATCAATAAATTGCGCTTTTTATATTTTACGCACAGTATATCGATTTTGCAACTTATATAACGGTCAGTAGATATACCAACATTGTACTCATTGTACTTTACGGTCAGTTTACCAATTGCGCTTCTTTTTTTTACGATAAAAATACCTTTTGAACTTGCCTTGAAGTTTTATTTTAAGCTTTATACTTATTTATATACATAATAATAATTTAGAAATTGAAAATAATTGTATTTATATTAAGTAACTGAAGTGCTATATTGAATATAATAAATATTATACTGCTGTTATTTAGCGCAATTGATCGATCAACCCTGACAATGACCAGTCGAAATATTTGTCCATCAACCCTGATAATGAGCGAGCGCAATAATTGGTCTGTTGACACAGAAAATGACTGGGTGCAATATTGGTAACTCCCTAAATTTTACGGACATGGTTGGAACGTTTCTTAATTCAATGATATGTGTAACTGGAAAACCTGCAATGCCGTGACTACCGGATAATGTACGAGCTAGGTAGGTATATTATAATCTTATTATGAACATTTCTCTGTAATAATAAGAAACCGTGTTTACATTTCATTCAATCATTCAAATATTAAATAGGTAAAATTATATTTCACCGGTGTCATTCATATTATAATATCATTCAAAGTTAATTTTTTAAATAACAAAAATAATGTATTTAACCTTAACAGTTGATTATAAATGCATGGGTTTAAAATATTTAATGTCCATCAATCATAATCTTATCCTTGTGTGACTACCGATTATGACGTCCAATGTATAAAATAATTGAATTTAAGCAATACCTATTACCTAATTAAGGTTTTTAGTTGAAAAATGTAAAGTAAATAAACTATTCTTTCAAAAACTTAGATATAGGTACATTATAAAGCAATTTATTGGATTTAATTAAGATATCTACAAATACATTTGAAAAAATATTAAGCCATTTTTCTTGTACTAAGTAGCAATTTAATAAATATATTGCAGTTCAATAATCAAATTTAATTATAAATTTATGTCTATAATCTATGCAAGCGTTCCTCCGCCGAACCCCTTAGAGTATAATAAAAATTATTGCGAACCCCGTAAGGAAAATAACCTAATTTAACAATAATATATAATAATAATTTTATTCGTGAACACCTTCGGTATACACACCGACTTCAGTTTAGGAAACGCTGATCTACGCTATATAAGTATACAATATTTGAACTTAAAGCTTTTAAGATTCGATGCAATAAGATAAGTTTTTATCGAACTATATAAATGTGAAATGAAAATCTTTGTACAGGGTAAACTCTGGAACAACTTATCAGATCTTCTTCATTTTTTTTAAACGAAAGAGTATATCACGGAGAAGGTTTCTACGAAAGAAAATTTTAGGAAAATCCATCGGAAATGTAGGAAATTTGTCCTGAAAAAAATTAACTAAATAATGAAATAAAAATTTAGTTTTTTGTTGCAGATTAAAATAATAATAGTGTATTATATATAGGTAGGTATATATATATTGGCTACTATTGGTTAATCGGGCATGTTTGTTGATGAATGAATGGAAAAAAATGAATGTTTGTATGTAGATTAGACCTCTTGGAAGAAGATAGGCTAATTTAAAAAGGGTTAAATTTGTTTTTTTTTATCATCGGATTTTAGTACTGTTACTTGTTAGGTTAGGTTAGGATTTTGTATTAATTGATTATATTAATCCATCGTAGGTGAAATTAGGTAAAAACGACAAACTTGGTATAATTTGATACTTATATACTTATATTAAATCATACACTTACGTAAAAATAGCACAGGGTCCGTGATCTACCTGATAATATACTGCTACGAATCAGAATTTTTATTTCGGGCAACAGAAAAGTTAAGATAAATTTTGAACACCATACACCGAATATTAAATAATGAATTGAACATAGTTTGAGTAATATAGAGCTGGTACATTTAACAGGCGACGAAGTGCATGGAATCAGCTAGTTATTTATATATTTCATAGTTGTTTTAATTGTAGCGTTTGATTTACATAGATAGCATCAAAGTTATTATCCAACTCATTTTATTATTTCATAATGTTGATTGAAAACGTTAATTTTATTTACTTTGAGCATAAAATATATATGAATAATAAATAACAGGAAACAAATAAATATAAAAAAAACTATACTAATTAATATAATTTTAAAACTGTAAACTATTAATTTAATAAATTATAATTCTTAAACTATTGGATTTGTATTTCAATTTTTAAAATTGTCAGTAAATCATTTTCCATACAAACTTTTCGAACACTAAACAATACTAAATATACAGGTGATTCAGAGTTATTATTAGAGATAAGTAAAAACTCATACAATTTATTTTTTAATCTGAATTAGATTTTAAATAAAAATAACGATATTTCTCATGAACTTAAAAACATAAATATAAATTCATCGTTCAGAGTTATATTACATTTTAAGCACTGGATTTATTTTTGATTGCTATTAGTTATAATATTATAATAATTTCAACATTATCTGCAGATTATTTTTATTAGCAACTAGCGTATTATTACAAAGTCAAGTAAATTTTATTTCAATTGCAAATATATTAGCAACTACCTACGCATTTTAATTTAAATAGAACTTTATAAATAACAACATTTAAATTAAACAGTACAATTAGTTTAAAATTAAAAATAAAACATAATTATGAAAAATAATAAGTTTCATAATGTTTAAATACAGTTAAAGCTGTGTTCTTAGTGCTTTTAAAGAAAACACTGTTTTGGTAATCAGCACTAAAATATGCAATATATATTATTAATATTGTTTATTTTTTTATTTGTTAAAAAAATGTCATTACCTCAGTACTTTTGTCCAAATTTCGGGAATCGCGTTTATGCTCCAACATAATAGAATATACTTCTTCCAAACTGAAATTAAATGTCGAGTTCATTTCTGTGTCATTACAGGTTTCCATAAATGTACTCATTGTTTCATCCAGCGAGCAAACCATTGAGTCATTGTTCGATGGAGATTTTAATCCTGGAAATGAATAAACCAAATATGTAATAGTATTACCATTCTATCTTTTTCCTTATTTTTATATTGGATGCATTCGAGTCAAAACTCAAAGATCTATGTCGATGAATGATAATCATCGTACGTCTATCCGCGAATTCATTCATCAGAAATAAATAAATGATTTATATATTTTTGTAAGTTAGATACTAGGTAGGTATATCATATTTTAACTCAATGATTTGATGAAAGTATTAATTTACATAATATAATATAATGTGTACAATATAGTATGCGAATAAAATTGTGCAGGTAACACAGTAATTTTGTATGTATTTCTTCTTTATTATTTCTAAAGTTGTTCATATAACATACAGACTTACTCCTGTCCTACTTCCTATATCTATCCATATACATTATGATTAACGCATTTAGGTACTTTTTGCTTTCAGATTAGGCAAATTACAATTTATACTTAAAAGGAAATACATACCATATAAATAATAGTAATTGATAGACGATAATAATAAGTACCTACCTATTTGTCTGTGGGAAATATTATTATATTTTTAGGACATTTTATATTTGCAATTATATTTGTATTAATTTTTAAGACTCGTTGCTCGTTAATTATTCTAATTTTAATTTAATTTTTTTTTTGGGGGGGGGGGGCGGAATGGCCGAGCGGACTAAGGTGTCGGTTGCAACGCACACCGGCGCCGGTTCGATACCTCGGACGTGGGCGGCATTTTTCTTCGGGCAAGTCACGGTGTCTGGAGAACAAGTGCCGCCATCCCCCACCCGGGCATGGCAGATACCTACGGGTGTCCAGATGAAAATCTGCCAAAACAACCCACACGTGTTTTCTAAACCTACAATTCTTTCTCTGCTATAAGCAAAAAGCAAACAGCTAATGGCTATAGTTGCCGGGCTTCAAGATTAAGAAAAAAAAAATGTTAAGCTACAGTAACAAAAATTTTCCACATATATCTAGTTTTAAATTATTTTATTATCACTGTCATTATATTCTATAATAAATGGTATACATGATTTATCCAAAACTAATGTATTACAAATTTTTGTTACAACTAAACCGTTACATTTTATTAACTAAAATGTAACGTTTAGAAAAATAATAATCATAGAAATCTCCCACTATTATAAAATATAATAAACGTCAAATCAGGTATTTCTTTTGAATAGCTCGTTTAATGTTGGTGTTAACTGTTAATATGATTGATTATACTTGATATTAAAATATAATTAAATATCACCCTCAGTTTTGGGATTATATTATAACCTTGTCTTTAAATTCATTAAATCTTAAACATTTTTAATCTTTTTTAAACAAGATTTATTTTCAAAGGTAAATTAACTGTTTTGGAAAAGGTTACTACGAGTAAAGGGCATAGAGTATAAAAAAATGTTTATATAGATATATACATACATATTTTTATGTTTCTGTCTTATACACGCATAACATTCCAAATGTTTAATATTAGGTGTAGTAATTTTTTTCTTTCATCAAGCTGACATACGATAAACAATATTCACAATTTTCCTTATGTTTTATTTTCAAAACAATAGTAATAAGTATTGTTAAATTGATGTACATCCTCTTAAGAGATTATTAAATTATATAAACTATTATTTTATATTAATTATTTAACAATTACCTACTGTTTAAAAAAGTTATTATATGTATATAATATAGTATATATGAACAGGTATCGTATAGAATATAGATAAATTATTTTATTTATACCTAGCATAATATTATGATAATTTTTAAGCAGTAACATAATATTCGTTGTACAAACTAAAAACAATGAAATAAAAAGAAACATGTCAACAATTTTACTATTTTAATTGTTTTCATACAAATATTAAATTAAAATTATTACAAATTGTAATTTGAACCAATTATTTCATAGAACAAACGAAGGATCAAAAGTGTAAGATTGAGTTGAGTCCACAATTTTCTATTATTTCTTGTAAGTAAAATTAATGTATTAAATGTTGTATTTTTTACACAATTACAATAATTAATTTATATTATTTGTATATATTTATTAGATGTATATGATCATACTAGGTATATGGAATTCGACTAGAAAAAAAATATCGAATTTTTCACCCAAGATATATATTATGATGTTGGTGCTGTAGTAAAGTAAAACAGAAAAATATATAGTAGGCGAAATGTATTACATTTGTATTGACTTTATTATGTAGATAAACATTATTTACATAATTATTACATGGTGAGAAATTTGTGATTATAAATAATAAATATACTGAATATTTTGAGTTTCAATTTTGAGACAAGATCAATACAGTGATTATTATACACGCATAATGAATTAATAATTAATAAGTTGATATTCAATAGAAATTAAAACGTACAAAGTATGGTTGTATTGGCTCTGTTTCCCGTGTTCATAAATCCAAGGTATACCATCCAAGGTAGGTGTCGATAAAATATTAGAAAACTTACTGAAAAGAGTTCACAGTAATTATACAAAATATTATATATTATAATAAACAATATATTTTCAGAGTGTTCAGTCACAAACATAAAATAAACACATTTATGAGAATGTTAAATCAATAACTGTCTTATTTTGAGAGGTAATAACTACTAATGCTTGAATAAATAGTGATTGACATTTTATTAGTGAACATATAATTCAATTCCGTATTAATAGAGATCTTAAATTATAAGTTCAATAATTTAAACTTTATAGTTTTTTAGTATCCATACATAATTGAGGCAAAATATACACAAAACTAACACACGTCTAAAGTGGTAGATAGGTATACATACTCAGACAAATATTATTACTTAATCCACTTTATAATCTAACGAGAAAATCAGAGATTCCTTTTTCTAAACCTATCACCTATGTACATTTGATAAGTCACTTACAAACATTATCATGCCGTAGTAATGAAATTTCCTTATTTCAAGTTGCATAGTGTTAGAACATAGACGACATCATAATTAAATATCAAAATATGCATTTGAAAGCAAATCAAATAATATTATAATACATTATCAGATACCTACCGTATCACACTATAATCCTAATCTATATAATGGTCATTTTCTGCACGTGCTTTACAATTTTAAACTGATTCTAAAATCACGAGGTAAAACTCTGTAGTTGTTTCGTCCATATTACTTCAGGTGATTGAAAATTAATTTTATTTTGAAATATACATTAGGTTTACAGAACAAAACGATATTATACATTTACGCCATTTTTTTCCTTGTTTGAACCGAGAACCGAGGATAGAACTACTTTCACATTGCTTCTACCTCAGCTACATCGTTTATTACTGAACAATTTTGATTTACACCTAAAAGTGACCATAACAAACCAATGTAATAGTATATTAGTGTGTAGCAAGGGCGGGAAGTGAGCTATTCAGTCGCGGGCCGCATTTCGCCCAAGACTGAAATTGCCTTCCCTCACGAGCCACACATAATATTTTTTGTCACGCCTTTGCATTCATCGGTCACGGCAAAGGTAATGCAGGGATCTATGCAATGGCTAGACTATAATTATACGATAACAATATTTCGAAAGACGAGAAATGATTTGGTTTTATTTATTTTAGGTTATAATATGATTATCAGATGTAGGTAACCAAAAGTTTATGTTTTGTAATGACCGACGACCGTGGTATAGATTTCAGTGTCTGTTTGTGTAGGGTATACGCGCGTGAAATGTGCGCGCAGCACTTTTGGGGATTTCCACTTTATGTCTTTATCGCCCGGCACTTTTGGGGATTTCCACTTTATCACCCAGCATTATTAGGGATTCTCACTTTACCGCTCGCTGGACGGAAAAACGACGCTTTCCAACGCTTCAACCGCTATCGAAAACCAAACTCTCGGTGCAGGTGGGACAAAAAATACATTTACAATACTTGCATAAAAATATATTAAACTCATTTTTTATTATATTATGAGATCGATGATCAAGGATACTACGCGGTTAAAAATTAACTACCTTAGAAATGTACCATTTCAAGTACTAAATGTAATAAATAATTTGACACAAAGCATAAAGACCAAGGAGTGTGCTCTAAAAGATTCAAAGCGTTCTATGATTTGAAATTTAGTGAAGTTAATTATTTAAAAAATGTAATTTTTTTTTGAAACGTAAGCGTATAGAGAGTTATTAATGCGGAAGACAAGTCCTCACAAATTAATTGATATAAAATATATTATAAATGCCGTTAAATGTAAAAAATAAGTAATTATAGACCACTATCCTGGGTAGAGTAGATCGAAATAAGTATCTGTTCACGTGCGCTGTCGCCGTTCTGGTTTTTAAATGAAGTATGCAAAACGAGTTGACTTAAAAATATTATTTGATTAAATTAAATTTTTAAATATTCAAACAAATATATTTACATTGTTAGGTTAGGTTGGATTAGGTTAGCGTTGATAGTTATAAAAGTTTTGGGTTAAATTGTATATAATGTTTAATCATTCGTAATATTCATAAAATTAAAATTCAGAAGAAGCTTAAAATTATTAATATTAATACTAAAACCAAAATGTTGAATAATTGCCAGTTTATAAATATTTGTTTTCCTTAGTAAATTACTAAAGAATAAATTATTCACTAACGACCAAAAAACTATTTTAAAGATACATTTAGATAATTTATAGTTAATGATAATAACTGATAAGTTATAAGTTATAACCATTTAATAATTTTTCTGGTTATTTTATACATTTGATAACAATAAAAAAAAAATTTTTAGTCTTGAATACCGCTTTGTTAAACAAAACATTTCATTCGATTCCACACAACTAAAAAAAAGGGGGCTTGATGGACTTTTGTGGGGAGGGGGGCTTTAAGGGTCATTTCCAAGTCAAATTTAGTTCTTAATTTTCAAGTATTGCAAATATTAACGCAGGGGTCCGACAAAGTGGCATTCAATCTCCAGTCCTATATTATATAAATGCAGCTAATCAACCTAACTTTCCTAACGTAACTGAAGCTTAGTTTGCGGATGATATGACAATTAAATCAATACACCAATACCCAGTTACCACTAACTTAATTCTTTAAAATCGCCTTGGCCTAATGTCTAACTGGTACGATAAAAGTTAAAGTAAATCAAACAAAATCCCATTACACTACCTTCACTCTTCACCTTACTCCCTGTCCTGAAGGAGCTGGTATTCTTATCCTATTTTCCCATTAGATTAGGTATCTAGGGTTAACCTTTGATCAGCGTCTCACCTGGTCACCGTACATACGGAAAAAAATACACAGATTGTATATTTCTAATAAAAAAGATTCTAGCATTGGACACATCTTGGAAATACGGTATTTGCACAGAGCCTGATATAGGCATTTTGTGGCCTTAGGCAAAATAAAAAAGTGGCCCCTTGTCTACAGTAGCGTTTATAGCCCCCCTCCACACACACACACACACACACACACACACACACACACACAAACGAGTTGTATAAAACAAAAAAATAATTTATATTAATTTAGTATTTACTTATATATTTTTACAAACATAATTATAAAATTATAGGTACATTTATTATATCTACTGGCCACAGATTTCTGGTGCCTATTATTTATTAATTAATATATATATTATATTTATTATTGATATTGAAAACAAAATTAAACATTTCTTTTTTTTTTATATTATTTATTAACTGTAATAGACTATACATTTTAATATTTATAATAGAAATAATCAATAAGCTATATTTTTATAATATTACTTTTCTTGCTTTTTTTTAAAGCAAATTCATATATTAATTTATTATGTCATCAAAGTTTGAAGAAGACGTAAGATCGCTTTCTATTGATAGTAAACCTAAGTTATCAATTTTTTCTTATTAAAAATAGACTTTTATTTATTTTCATTTACATTTTACTAAGTTAAGGATTAATCACTCAATTTTTTTTGAAATATTATATGTCTCTTATATTTATTTTATACGATGAAAGGCGTAGTACTCTAAAAAATAAAAAATTGTCTTCATAAAAATCTGAGGCCATCTAACATTGGAGGCCATAGGCAGTTGCCTATCCTGCCTTATGGTAAATATGGCCCTGTATTTGCATCACTCGAAAATCTTTTTTCGACCACTTCATTGTAAAACAGATACTCAGAAATTCGTAAATAATTGAAACAATTTAGTAACACAAAGTTAGTTTTTTTGTCCAAACGCAGTTTAATTAAAATCCGAATTCCTAGTATTATTCCCTATCTACATAATTTTTTTTAAAAAACAAAATGAAGTTGAATATTCTTTGCGGGAAGTCGTCTTTTTATATACGGCATATTATTATACGCGACTCGTACTGATGACGGCGAAACGATCGATTTTGAAACTTTTTTTTGACGCTTCTCGCTTTCCTTTTCCACCAACGTAAAACTTGCCTTACCCATGGTCCCAATGATAAACTATTTATCTGGATTTTCTGTTTTGAGCGTGTGTTTGTATATGTATGCATAATATTGTGTATAAACTATAAACCGATAAACGTGAATCTAATAGGGTATAACGCCTGGGTACTTATCATCAACGTGCGAATTGTTTGTTTTCCGATAGCTACGAAGCTTGATGTCTCCAAACATGTCAAAAATGTGCCATCGGTTTCAATTGATAGGATGGGTGCGAGTGAGAAAGAGAAATGAAACGGATAAAGTTAGAAAAAAGTCATTATATGACTAAACAATAATACTATTATATTAGGTACATCATTGAATAAATTATAACGTTTTAATAATTTATTAATGTTCAAAATTACGTTTAATTTCTAAATAATAATATTGAATTATTAATGACAAGTGTAACATCAACTATTAATTTATATGATGTGATAATAAAATTAGTTAAACAATTTATTTTACTTCCATAAATTTAAACCATTCAAATTGTAAATGTGTTGTTTCAATAATTTCGATATCTCACACTGGAGTAGTCATCATATCACTTATATAATATTTAAATAGGAGTATTATTATATAGAAAAAGATAAGCATTAATTTTATTTAAACGTTTATTTTATCTTAATATTTATACAATAATTTTTAAACGCCGGGAAATGACAGACTGGGCTTTGTTTCATTTTATTTTTACGTTGTATTGTTTTCATGACTTGAATTGTATATTTGTGTTCGAATTGAAGTGTTCGATTTATTTTAGGTTATGTAATGTAAAACTTGACGTGTAAAATCATTAATATACCACAACAAAGGAGGCAATTCTTGTTTTTCTACCGGGGGATAACCAATACAACTTTTGAATAAATGCTCAATTATTTTGTGTCCACACACTTCATCTCAGAGATATAAGAAGGTGCGTGTAAATATAACTTTGTCACGAATGTATTATGTAATTAGAACTCCTTGTATTTTATATGTTCGGTTATTAGTTATTACAATCACATTTACTTTTCCATTAAAAACTAGAAGTAAAAGCAGGGTTGATTCTCGGGGTTCCTGCAGGATGGTTTAGGTACACAATTTCGGCAACCGGAATTTCTGGATGGTATTTTACAGAAATTCTCATATAGTAGGTACCCAGGTATATACCTATTTAAAATTTAATTTTTAAGTTTTACCGTGAACTTATATGGAACCTTGTAATACATTTTCAAACCTTGATACGCATACTAAACATTTTTCAAATAGTTAACTACTAAATAATTTGCAAATTTTCGTAACGAATTGCGGTTTTCTTAATTATTAAGAAAAGTACTGGGAATCGTTTACCTTCGCTCCCTAAAGTACCAAATAGATTCACTTTTCTACCAGTAAGGACTAAATATATTTAAATTGAAGATTGAAACATTACCACTGTCCAATAAGTGATGAAAAAAAGAAAAACACACATCATTCAATCATTGTAAAAACATTCATCAATCCACTCAGAATCTAAAAAGTAAAGTAGGTAAGTATACACTATACAATAATACTAAAAAAGTGGGTAAGTGGATGACGCTCTGCTGTACAGTAAGTTACAAGTGGGTTACTGTAATGGACGATGTTACATTTTAAATGTATTCCAAAAATAATTCTGAAAGAAGATGGTTTGGTAGCCTAGGATATTTTATACTATATTTATATTGCTAATTATTATCATTAATTAGCCAGTAAGTTAAATTAATATTATTTGAATATTATCATATTTGTATATAATAATATAAGTATTTTAGAATTTCCAAGTACCCAAGGAAAATATTTTTAAATTACAATACAAAACAAAAATCGTTATTCTTCGTTTAAATATCTAATTTTGTCCAAATTTGAACTTAATATAACCACAAAAAAAAATATGTTTGTATATTTATCATACTTTTCAGTTACATTATGAACTATTTACGAGGAACCTTGTTTTAAATTTTAAATTTTTAGCTACACAATTGAACATTTTATACATTTTTACTTAAAAATCACGAATATTAGTGAATAATTGCAGGCTGTTAACTCCAGACCAAATAAGTAATATTATAATAACTGTTGTCGTATGGCTATATATTCGAAGTGCATGCCAGGATTTTTTTGGGGAGTGGGCTAAATAAAATTATTCATAATTATAAATCTTTATTTTGCCGACGCACAGTGGTCTATACTGCAATTTTAGGCGGACAAAAGTATTATTTTAAAATATTTTTAGAAAGGTTGAGAGTATTATATTATAATTGTTGTATACACCTTATCAAATATAAATGTAGTACACAATATAATTAACGAACCCGTATGAACTGTAATCACAATCTGATTACATGGGTAGTTTGATTTTATGTCATTACCTGTTCGATCGTTCAACGTGTATTTCAAAAATTTTTGTGAGTACAATATTAAGTCTTTTAACGATTTTTTTTTTTTACAATGGAAGTCGACACACAAGGTAATTTAAATATTATATGATTAGTACATTTTTTAATTTATTGATAGGTTCAATAGACTAAATCAAATTGGTAAGCTTGAATGTTTACTTAATTATTAATCTTCAATGGAAGGCTTTTTAAAAGTAACTAATAGTAACTATTCACAAGTAATCTTCTCTTATAGTACAACTTCCCATAGATTTAATGGTATAACTTTAATTTGCAGGCATTTGTAACTGTAGTTTTTTATCTTTATTTTTACAGCTGGTGCTAGTGTAGAGAGAAAAATCAAAAATTACACATATGAAGATTTCTTTAAATGTTTGCGTGATGAAGGCTTTTTAAAGCCTCAAAGTATTAAATTCAGGCTATTTATTTCAAATTTATTAAAAAATATTATAATGGAGAACATATTGGGATAGTTTTCCCAAATTTGTATGTATGAAAAACTTGTGATGGAAAAAATTTGTGGTTTTGCAATCATTTTGACAAGGTTATGGGCTAAAAGTGTTAGAAAGTTGAGTAATTTATACAAAAATAATAAACAGTGGCTTGAAACAGAATTTATAATGCCAAATATTCAACCCTCAATTCCTTCTATTTCATGTTTATCAGTTGGCCGACCACCTAAGGTATTTTTTGCATGACCGAAAGATCGAAAAATCGAAAAATTAAAGGTTTATTAAAATCATATTCGTCCCCAGAAATAGTTTATGCTGCTCAGAGTAAATTGAAAAAATCGGGTAAGAGAAACACTATCATGTTATTAAAAGAATGTTAAATCCGATAATAATCGTAGTACGAGTAGTTCAGACTCAGAATAAGATTATTTTGTTAAATATTATTTTTGAATTTAATTTTTATAATCGCATTTGTAATTAAAAATCACATTTAATATATAGAATAATCATCTATAATATTGCATTTAAAAATATTCCAACTTCAAAAATAATGTATTAATAATTAAATTTAATATCATTATTTCCCACCATAAAAAATCTGCACATGATTATAAGTATCAAGTACCAACCCACAACACATCCTATGGACACAATCATCCCTTACATAGAATGCTACGTAAGTTAAATAATGCTAGTTTTTATTTTAATATTTAAAAATGAATTAGTTATAAATTTGCTGTACTATACTATACACTATGTTACTAAATTATGTTTATATTGAGTTTTATTTTCCATATTATGTTCTGTATTACTGTGTGTTATAAACTTACTACGTACACATTAATATATTAATTTTAAATGTGATCATAAAATTAATGATTGGCGTTTATATATAAATAAATAAATAAATAAAATAAATAATTATAAAATAATAATTTAATTGTAATAAAAGAAATGTATTTTCTTTAATTTTAATACATAGTTAACTTAATTAGAACCACACATTTTCTTCATAAATGAATACATTTTTAACACATTCACATAATTAATATTAATTAATTCATGATATTGACTTATTCATCACATAGTTATTAGTTATACATATTTTGGCAATTTGGTATGATATCTACTTAATATTATTTTATTTTATTCTTATTTAAAATAACTCTAGTTTCTAAAATAAATTATCGAATTACAGTTTAATATTGTATGCAATTAAATGGTATTGAGTAAAGTAAAGGTACTTATAAGTATTTACTCAAGAGTTAATATTACCTACCTATATACATTTATTATTTTAGGTTGGTCTGATAGTGCTACTTCTTTCATGTCGAAGAAATTTGTTTAACCATTGAAATTTTTCTTTAAAAAAAGGATCTTTGACAACAAATAGCTGTTGATTTAATAAATGAGTTAAATGAAAGAATAAATTCAATTGATGTTGTAAACCGATACAAAGCAATTATAAAAGTAAAAACAAATTCCATTGATCATAACAACATTTCTGCGAATTGTCGCATTAACATACTTCTGAAAATGAAATAAAATCTACAACTGCACTTGACGATAAGTATTGAATCAGAGGTTCTTAGAAATAGTAATATTGTAAAAAACTGTATTCCAGATGAAAGATGTAAAAAAATATTTTGTAAAAGGTTAAAATCTGATATGGCAGAAAAAAAATACAACGTGAAAAAGATGAGGCTAAAGAAAGAAGATATAAAGAAAAGATATCATTATATTTTGAAAAAATACTTTCTGCAATTATATTGGTAACAACTCGAAAGTTAAGTATAAGAGATCAATTGCTCCATAAATATAATAATATACATATTGCTTGCCTATTTAATTAATATTTAGGCTATATTATATACTTATAAACTATTTAATGAAGATTTAAAATAATGTTTATTACATATTAAGATCCGTATGATAATATATAATAAAGTTATAACGCAAAGTGCATAATTTAAAGTTTTTAATTCTATTTTTTTTTACTTATTCATAGTATAAAATAATATACAGTGTTCGGAACGTTCACTAAAAAAATGAACTCGTTCACGTTCACGTTCGTGTTTTTTTCAAACGAATGCGTTCACGTTCACGTTCTTTCAAAAAATGAACGCGTTCATTGGGTCGTTCATTTATTTTATATACATTTTTTTTTATGAATCATTTACCTGCTGTAAAGGCTCAGTCAAACAGAGGGTGACTTTTTGTCCAGCAATCAAAAAATGAATCCGGACTTTTTGTACAACTTTTTTTATTCCGGACTTCTGGTACCCGGACTTTTCGTCCGCCATGTTTTACCTATGGGTACGCGGACCGCGGCGGGCAAACGGTCTTTGTATTATTTTACAGTGACTGCGCGGGCAGCCCGAATTCTGTTTGACCGAGCCTTTAATATAAAAGCCTATAAACATATACAACTCAAGCCAAAAATAAAAATACTATTTAGACTTATATAACATAATATAATTAATTAGTATATTTTATAAATATATTTATTACAGTGTAAATAAATTTAACGTCTTAAAAATCGATCAAGTTCGTTAAA
>NC_042494.1:8686808-8711551 GCF_005508785.2 Acyrthosiphon pisum
TTCTGTGGTCAATATCAGAATTTTTAGATATAATTTCTTGAGAAACTCTTTCATCTCTATCTATTATTTTTGACGCTAAAACACAGTGATCGATTCCTGGCCCTCCATCAGTTTTACTGATAATGGGAGTATTTTGATAGGAGATTTTTTCATGAAAAGGCGGTGATGCTGGTGTGTCATTTGTTGACCAATCACTATGTACAGTTACATCCCAAGCTGAAAATGTTGGAAAAAATTAATAATCTTATGATAATTAGAAGGTTAAGTGCTGGCTGAATATTTTATAAAATAAAATTAAGAAACTTTTGTTTTCTTACAAACATGATTAAACATTGAATGAAAAAGACCAAAAATTGAAAACTATTGCAATGAATTTAAATTACCCGTTTGTGGAACATGAGATACTGGTATAGTATTTTCATTTATAAGAGATGACGAGTTAGTAGGAGGTATCATATTATTAGAGAATTCAGTCGTTATAAATTGCTGACTAGATGACATCGGAGTAGGTACATAAGCTTCATAACTACTTGTAGAATATGTAGAACTTTTATTTTGATTATTCATCTGTAAAAAAAAAATTATTATACATATTATAGTACAAAAAATGAGAGATATACATACATCATTAGTATATGAAACATTTGTTTGATTAGGAAAAGCTGAATATGCAAAAGTCTCATCTGGAGGTGGTGATGGAGCATCATATGGAAACTGGCTAGTTAATGATTGTTGATCTTGATTTTCTATTGCTGGAAAACTTACAGAAGCTGGATCATACAATTCTAAATAATAATCAAATATTAAAAAAAAACACAACAAATTTGACTGTCTAAAAAATGTAATTTGACATACCTTGAACAGTAGTATACGTGTCAGGAGCAATATATGACTTAATATTATTGATAACTGTAGTGGGCACATAAATATCAGTGTCATTAATGCTATTTTCCATTGAAGAATTCATCATATATTTATCAGAATTTAATACAGTGTCATAATTGATATTGTGTATGTTTAAGTCTTCAATAGAGACTGAAGATGTTGAAGGGGATGGTGCATTAATATCAGGTGAAGGCATTGGACTATCTGTTGGCATAGAATCAACTAAAGATTCCAATTTGCTTTTTAAAAGTTTTACTCTTTTAGTGTAGTTGAAATATGCCTGAAATTCTTTCTTAAATTAGTTTTCTGTTATAGCATATAAGCAAATATATTTTTTTACTTGAGCAACAGTTGTAACTTCGCCATTTTGTTCTTCATAATAAGATGTAGCGACTTCTAAAGCATCAATTAGTTGAGCACGATCAATAGTTTCTCGTTTGAGGCATTTAATGTAGCTTTCAATTTTCGACATACCATCATTTAATTCATTCAAAAACTCGTGACTTCGTGTTCGATCTAAAAAAAAAACATTAGTTTGTAAAATTTTTTATAATGGATATTAATCAATTTTACAGGACAAGACTAAAAATAGCAATATAACTTTTATATTTTATAATAACACAATAGCATCATTATAATTTGAATTACATTGCTAAATAGTATACATCTGTGCTTGCACAAGAAGGGTCAGTCTTAAAACAAATAAGTATAATAATCATATTTATTTTTAGAAAATGAAATATTAAATTTCATAAAATTATATAAATTATAAATCTCTGTAGACAACAATAAAACATTTTAGGTCTATACACCAAGTAACAAGAATATGCCGCAGTACAACAATATTACCTTTTAACATGTTCTGTATAGCTTCATTATTAGTAAGAGGCAGATTAGCTTCTCTTAAATTTTTCATCTTCAAGTCTGTAATCTGTTCCAGTTTAACACAAGAACGTATTTTAACCGCTAATGCATGTATCTAAGAATAACCATAATATATTTAACACAATTATTTACTAATAAACACATTTAAATAACTATAAAAATTCACATTTTTAAAATGCATGTAAAAACTCCTATAAAATCAGTAAGAAGTAATAATTAATAATATATAATATCCTGTGAGAAGTAAATATCAGTTGTAGACCAAAAAATTAACAATATAGCTGAGTAATTTGGAGGACAACCAACCAGATACAACATACACAAATACAGTAGACGACGCTTTTAAGACGCACAGATATATGGTTGTTGCTTATTAGACTCAAAATCGTTTGGGACGGTCCGGACTTATCCAAATACATTATAAAAAGTTTGGTTATAACTAATCAGACTCACCCCTTCGTTTATAAAACTCAAATTTCATAAAAAAAAAAAATGATAGGAATTGAACATTTTTGATTAAAAATTAGAAATAAATTGGTTTTTATAAATTAGATATTTTTGTTGGTTATCACTGGTTTCATTCATGCCTTATAATATGTATACGTACAACAAATTTGATCTTATTCTACATTTATCGTAATTATCGTTATTGTAGTATGAGGTATAAATACACTCCCCGATATGTAATATATAATTTTTTATTAATATGCAATAATTTTTATAATAATGTAATCTTAATTTTTTTAATCATAATTTTTTTATTCATTCACTAATAAGTAATATGTATTAAAGTAGTTTTAAATAAAAGCAAAATATGTAGTAAGATAAAGTTTATAAATATGAATAATATTATAGCGTTATAACGAGCTTTAAAATTAATACAGATCGAACACAAAAATTGCCTTGTACGGTTTTGTGACATAGAGAAAACACATACTGGTTCGGCATCCTCTTAAGATAAAATTGGAGCAGGAGAAATTATATTAAATTACGGTACACATGATAGTGTATAAACTGAGTGTTAATTTTAACTCTTACATTCAATAAAGTACTCACTTGAAACTCTTGTACCGGATCAGCTAATTTTAATTTCTGAATTGGTGTAGTTAATAAACCAGTTAAATCAGCTAAATAACTATCATCATATACACCCCGTTCTTCCCAAATTTTAATAATTCTTGAAATTTTAGATTGTATTTTTTCATCTCTAAAAAAATATTGAAAATAAAACATGAAATATGGCGACATTTTTAATATGAGATTATATATACCTATTTTGAAATAAATATTTAAATAGGTAGTTTTATTTTAAGTACAAACTTCATAACTGGATAAAAACTCAATTAAAAAATGTCCACACCAATCTCAAAGCTTTAGAGTTCCGATTGAACACGGTTCTACACACTTACAAGTTGACAACAAAAACAAAATATCGGCGTTTAAAACCGCAACTATTACAAAACCTTCTCTTATCAGACAGCAGAGAAGACTGGAAATAAATTTAACTAATTACAACCACAAATAGAATTGTATAACTATTAAAGTATATGGGCATGCAATATATAGGTATGCTGACACATTTTTAATATTTAATTTGAAAAAAAAATAGTATAAACTGAAAGTAATAAATGGTTATTAAGAATATAGTTTTTTAATAATGTTGACCAGAAAAAATATAATAGGTAGGTGATATCTGGATACTACTTAATTTTATTTCTAATCAATTTTAATGTTAACTGCATTATATTGTTACTTGTTATTAATATTGAAATGTAGTAATTAGTATAACTTACCTGACATAGGGGATAGCTTTTTGAATAGCAGTTGCCCATCCATCAATAAACTTGTAATTCTTTTTCTTACTGTATTGTATAACATCGTTGGCTAAATAAAACAAAGTCAAACGTTTCTCGATCTTCACCTTCCTAATAGCTTTTAACCAGATAGTGATAATGCTTTTGTAATGTTCATGTCGTTTAAGGCACCATGCAGACAATGATTGAATTGCATCCTGAGTGTCTTTTAAAAGCATTAGCTTCTTTTCAAATTCTGCATCTGAATATTCTATCATTTTTGCGACTGTTGCACGAATATAATTATAGCATTAACTGCATGTTTAGCCAATGAAAATCAAGTATTCGAAGTAAATAAACCTATTTCGTCAAACGGCTTGAAAAGAAAAAAAACAATCCAACTTATAGGTATTCAGTTGGACAAGAAACCGACATTATTAAAACTATTGAATCATACTCGAGGCCGCGACAATACAATTATTAAGCTATGGATATTTTAATTCATATTAATAAACCGAATATAAGTGGAAGCAAATTTAATAGTTGAACGCCTACAGCTCAACAGGAATATTTGAATTTTGAACACAAGTACCTCGAAAATGGTAAGAAATTATAATGTTGTATACTATGTACACACTAAACAGGCATAGTATTATCGATGGTATAATATACTATAATAGTTAAATAGTTTGGCAAGACATGCAATAGGGTACATAACACGATAAGTTTAATCAATTTGCATGGAGGATAATATCGTAATATGTTCAGCTGACAGTCGCGTTGTTGTGTACAATAGGCGGGAAAACTATTTTTCAACTCCTTGAGATTGGCAGTAATGGTCACCATCAAACTACGAGCCGCGAATGTCGCTCTGCTGTACAGTAGGCATCACGGCCTTAGAAGATATCTTCTAAGGCCGTGCTCAGCACTGTGATCCAATATGGGCCGTCGTGCAACCATAGTATCTATATCCGTGCTATCGGGTCACGGTAACACAGTGTTGCCAACACTGGTCGGCAAAAAATGGTCAAACACATGAAAAAATGTCGGTAAACCGCTCAAAACAAGTCAAAATATTTTGAAAATGTTATTGTGTAAAATAAATGTCAATATAAATGCTATAATAAAATATTCAGTGAAAATATCCTGTATCTACGGTTATTTGTTTTATAGTTACACCAAAAATCAAAATCGATTTTGCGTAAATATTTCAGTTTTTCCTTAATTTTTGTTTTGTTTTTCCCTGCACTTTTGAAAAGTATTGAGAATTTCAAATTGTGAAGAATTGCACCAACTAGATTTACTTTCCCATCGAACAAGATACTGTTGAAGAAGATCCAAGCAGTGTTACTGCCCAAAACGGTGTAAGTGTGTAACAGACACAAGAAAAATTAAAATAAATAAATAAAAAAAAAACACGATATGATTGTAAAGTCAATAAATTCGTCGTTTCGCTCAGAATCTAAAATTAAAGAAATGGAGACCAAACTATAATCTGTATATATAGGACGCATGTTATAGTTAAATTACTTATAATTATTGTGGTCCGTCAATTATATAAATTATAAATATGCACTAAAAATGACCAAAATTATCTTTTTTTTTTTTCATTTTTCCATTAATACTTTTGCAGTACTTCCGGTATGCCGCCTACAAAATGACCTAATAAATATGATAAATACCTACTCAAAAAACTACTAAAAAAAATAACTAAACAAAAGTTTAAGTTTTTCAATTCTCTGACATATAAAACGGATTATGTACTTTAAAAGAATTGCCTGGAACTCTCAAAAAATTTAATTTTGCAATATAATGGGCGGCGGCGGGCGCTAGTTTAAACTTTACAAGTATTTCAAGTTAAGTTAAGCGATGTGGATCATGGTGGTCCACTACCAAGGTGTTCTAAGTAGAATATGTCCTAAAAAATCGTCAACAATAATAATATATTATACCAAGTGGATCACTTTGTACAAGCCCGGGGACAATAGCCTACTGTGCACGTGTAATTGCTCAGTATAGTAGTGTAGCACAGTGGCTCAGTTCAACCCCGCTCTTAATATTATGTTATAATTAAACATTTATTGTAACATGTCCCTTTTAAGAGGCTGTCAGCGCACTATTTGTTTTCTCTCTCTGGCTCACACGCAACATAGACAAAATTAATTTATGCAAAATCATTTTTTCTATGTGTTTAAGTAATCTTAGAGTAAAGTCACCCATGACAAAAAAGATAGAGAATGACATATCGATTTGTCTAAATATTGTCTCAAGACAATTTAAATATCATTTAAATTTACAACATTTTTTTTTATTTATTTTGAAAGTCGAATACAAAGTCAAATAATTATAAAAAATAAAATCGATATGTCATTCTCTCAAAAATATTATTCTCTATCTTTTTTGTCATAGCGTCGTTCACGGGAATAAACCTCCTATGTGAGAAAAAGCGTAGTTTTCAGGGAAACGCGAAAAACGTTTTAAATAAAGAAATCACATAGGGAGTTATTTCATAAACGATTTATATTTGGTAACACATGGATGAGCGGAGAAGTGGACAAACATTTCGCGGGGTAACCCCGTACCACTCCACTTCCGCTCAATAAAACTTTGAATATTTATAACTCATAAACTACTCACCCGAAATTCGATTTTCGTGTATCAAAATACTAAGAAAAATATTCTGCTTTGGAATATAAAATTAAAACCCAATGTTGTCATTCAAAAATTAAAAAACTTAAAAAATTATAAGGATAAAAAATATTTTAAAATATAATTTTTTAAGAAAAACATTGTTTTATGAGTGACTTGAAACTATGTAAAAAAATATTTTCAAAAAAATGTACACTTTCTGAAATAATGAGTGTTCTATGATAAAAGAATCATCCAGTATATTAAACTAAGAAGCAAAGCGAAGAGGCCATATTGTAAAAAATCATTAAAAAAAGAAATTTTTTACGGGAGCAGACAAACAAATAAATAAATATGCAAATTGACAGATTTGACTTTTTAAAAACTGTATCATTTAAATTTTTACCAGCAACTATTTAGTTATTAACATCGTTATATAACCCGTCATAATTTCTTTATACTTATTATTATTATATGGTTAAAAAAAAAAAACTATTTAGGTAGGTAATTACTAACATTTTTATATTACACATAATTATTATTATTTATTATATGATAAAAAAAAAATAGTGTATTAATACAATCATACATAATAATAATTATTTTCAATATTTTTTAATTGATTAACTCTTTATAAATATTACTATTATAATGATTAAAAAAATACAATCACACACATTTTTGTGGGAGACTACTCATCCAACATCCACGTGGTGTCTTCTGGGTAACACTTATAGGCTGAAGGGACTCCACTCCGATAACCCAAAAGTATTTGCGGGACTCAATTCAATGTTATCCTATAACTTAACCTTAAAATATTTTATTTTAATGGCATGCTAAAATATAAATTAATTGATCTTATAAAAAAATAATAACGAAGTATTGGATAATATATTTTAATTGTGTTTTAGTTTGGTGGAAATATAATTCAAAAATATAATCATATTTTACATTATATTTAAAGTATATAAAATTATTATGATTGCAAAAATGATCACAAATTATTGAGTAGGTATTTAAGAAAAATGCTTTAAGTAATATCTCATAACTTAAAAACCAAAACACTCATAACTATGTATATACAACTAATACTATAAATATTGACATATTGTACTTTAAATATCGAAACTGTAAATTAATCGTGTATGTAATTAAAAAAGTGAGGACATTTTTATTCGAATGAACCTCTATAATAATTTTTAATATTAAGGTATTTATTAAGAAACCCAATAGTCATGTAGAAAAATATTATTACATTTGCTTCTTAATTTTACTGTTGAAAAAACATCAAATAGAATAGAAATAGAATCATAGAATGTATTAAAAGAAATTCAAAAATGTTACATGGTACAGAAACTTTATGTAAATGTGTGTTCATTTCTCTTGGGATAAGTGGTTTGTGGTAGGTATATTATTATTAAGGTACCATTTTAGGTAAATAAGTCTGGGAAAAAATTATTTCTCTGACTGGTTATCAATAAATATTTTGAAATTCAGTTGATGGTCTAAGAAATTGTCAACATTTTTTTATTGGCTAACGTTATGTATAAAATAGATGTGTAATATCTATTTAGCATAGTAAATAGGTATAGTATTCAAAAGAGAAGTATTGATTTTAGAATGATGGTTTTTTTTTTAAATTTAAACATTTTAGGCTAGTTCCAGGAGTTCCATGTCAGGTTTAAGACCCAGCATTATATTTAATTAAGTTAAAATTATAACGTACATTTTGACTGTATTTATTTTGCTTTATACTCTAGAGAAAATATCATACTTGATGACATCTGTACTAAGATCACGTGTGAATTGGTTCTTTATCGCGACCGTGAAAGTATTTCGTAAGTAAATACCAGCTACCCGATATCATCAACCGATGATACGTGACAGAATTATTCGATTGTAAATTGGAGAAAATATAAATATGTCTACACTAAAACTTCATGCTAAAGCTTTTGAAAAAGTGTTAAAATGTCTTCAAATCTGCTTGATTGAACATTATTTTGGACTACATCAATAGCAATTTCAACTGTTTCAAGTACCTATGTATTAATATACAATTATTGTTGTACCTAATTAGTTCTGAGTTCATGATAGTCAATATGCTGGTACATTTTACATAATTTACGGATCTTTATATCAAAAGCAAATTTGAACAGAAAAAAAGTAGATAATATTGATGTTAAACTGCGTGATGATTACATGGCACAAAGTGGAAACTACTCATTAGTAATAGGTACCAATCTAAATAATTATTTATTTATTTTAGCAGATCATGATTATTTTAAGAGGAGTTTATGTCTATAATTTACATTAGGTAGTAACTAGTAAGTATATTGAGCTAAAAAAGTGTGTAAAATATTATTTTTCATTACATTAGATAAATGGCATCATAATAATATAAACATAACATTATTACACTTACCTAAACAGTGTTTTTTATTTTTTTTTTCGTACGACGTTTGAATTGTGTCAGAGATAATAATAATGTGTTTTATTAAAACAATTATACAGAAAATGTATTAAAACATAACATAAACAAACAATTTTAAATATAAGTTTTCAACATTTGTGGAAAATAAATGACATTTCATAAAATATATATTATGTCCTGTACCTAGATTATTTGTTATTTTTGAGCGCATTGTGTTGTTGATCATCCTCGCTCTCCGGTATCCCCATGACGGTTATATTATAATTGGTTGGTCACTATATTTTACTACGCCTTTATAATCCGACAAGTTATGTTGATAAATGGATGCATTTTGTTCGGTCAAAAATTTGATCCATCACTTTCTTTTGTTTTAAAAATTATGCGCTTATGGCTATTTCGACCGCGTGCGTGCCTTGTAACTTGTGAGTCTGTGTGCATTATTTTCATCTCTGACTTTTTGAAATTAAATGCCATTTGATTCAAATATTTCAACACCAAAATGTTGTCACCGATAATTAATTCTCTAGTTTGATTATCACTTAGTAGTAAGTACTTGGTACTAAGTAGACCATGTTGACATGGCAAAGGATAACGAACATACGTTAATCTAAGTACCTACTCTGTATATTTTACAAGTTTATTTAACCATTCCCTATAGGTTATTGTGGAAGTTATCAAAAGCACACACTATATTGAATATACACTTTCCTGAAATCACTCGATAAAATTCCAAATATTTAGTATTCAAGTTAATAATAGGTTTGTAAATTTAAAAAAATGTATTGAGTATTTGACCGTATATTATAAGTATACATTATATATGGCTTTTTGAATTAAGCTACTATAATGGGATAATATAATATACATTTACCAATCACACTAATAAAACGGATAATATTGTAAAATGTATTTATATTATTGAACTGTTACGTAGATTTATACAAAAAAAATCATTTTAAATTGCATTTTTTTTTTATAGGGCGTTACCACTGGGTATCTTTCCTAATTTCACTATTCATATCATTCTTACTTGTCACATATCAAACCTACTTATTATATTAAGAACATGTATAGATTGTAGATTTCTTAAAATAATAAAAAAAAAATTGCATTTTTTTACCCATAATGTTTAGAGTTACGTAATTATCATTTTAATACATGGTATAATACTTTATTATTTCACTGAATAGTGAATGTGGTTTTAATTATTTTATTTTTTTTTTTTTATTGTGGTATCGAGGACTGGAGGAGGAACTATGGTGCCAGTACTTCTCCTAAAGGTTTTAATTATTTATATAATCTCTTATTTATGATATGTGTACAATCATTGTCGAGGACAAAAATAACTCACTAAAAATTACCTGTTATAAATATGAAATGTAGAAAGGAAATAATCGAAGTGATTCACCTATGAAATCGATTTGAGAAAATTAAAATACTGAAACATTAAACATTAAAGTTAGGTAAATAATTTTATACTTTAAATATTTAAAATTAGTTTCATGATTTTAAAAGTAAGTAGGTAGTTGTACCTTTTAAAAAAGATTCTGGGAATACGCGATACTTATAAGATCAATACCTAAGGTTGATAATAATAATAATAATATAAAAAATGCAATTCGACCTATTTAAAATGTGTGGTTTTGAACGGTACATTCTGCGGTTTTCTACATTTTCTAGTACCTACATTAATGGTCTTGTATTTTCATGTTATATTTATGAAAAGTAGATTTATCTAGGTGACAATGGTGAAAACTAGGTATAATAGTTACCTTTTAAAATAATATAGCCATGATGATTGGTTTGGTTATTAACAAAGTTTAATTTTAAACGACATTAATACTTCGAGTTTAATATAATATCGTTTTTTTCGTTTTTATTTCGTCGATACCTATGACGATATTAATGTCGGTTTTAAAAAATGCATACAGCCAAATATTAAATAATTAAAATACGAAATTGAAGATAATAAAAGTCCCCAAGTCCACCTCAATTAACGTCTACGCAGATGAAACAAAAAAATAAAATTATATATTTTTGAATAAAATCAAATTAACTATTCGTTCACTGTGATGTACAAAATGACGTTAATATATATTTTTATTTTGAAAAAATGTATGCTGTCAAAAACAATATTAGTTGACATGAATGCAGGTGGGTGTGACATCCATGTCAATGTCCATAGTATTTTAAACGAATTACATTCACACCAGTAGTTTTATATACACAACTAAAATGGGTGTTTATTATTAGAAGGTAGTTTGAATAACATACACATATAAGCATATAAATCCTACACATTATTTTAGTTTTGAATTTTAATAATGGTTTTACTCTGACGTATGTAAAAATCTTATTTTAAAAGTGTTTTATAATTTTCATTTACGAGTAGGTCTATGGGAGTATATTTATAATTTTGAATGATTGTGATATCATTTTTCTTTTTTCTTTTTAAATTTTTATATATTTATGATAAACTTTATTTTTTTTGACATAATGTAAACATTTTTATAATTTTCTATCATTGGTAACTTTCCCAAGCTGTATTATGTTTCGCGTTAACTGTTGGATATGTCTTAATCACAGAGTGACGTTTTCAAAAATTGAAATAGATCATTGTAATGCAAATATTTCTGCCCAAAATTAAATATTAATTATGTTTTTTAACAATTTAAATTGTAAATTAATATGCCATAAGAAAAAAATTAGAATAAAACTTAATTATATATATTATGTACTCTGCATAAAATGGAAAAATAATAAAATAATAATAAATTATTTTACTGAACCCTTGCAATTAATAAAAGGTGATACACCATACATTTACCTATCTCAAACAATTATTGCATATATTTTTAAAAACAATACTATAGTATATAATAATTATGAGTGTGTTGAGTATTGATAGTTAAGTTTGTTTTAATTATTGAATTGTTTGTAGTGAGTTAATGATATGCAAGTTTTAATTAAAAATATAACTGGTTAACTTTGTAACACCAATATTTGCCTCCACGATTAAATAAATCAAGAATTATGCACACAATGCAACACATACAGGGCCGGACTGGGTCAAAAATTTCTACCGGAAAAATAAAAATAATCGACCCACTTAGGTATACCTATAAAACAACTCTAAAAAAAACATATATTTTCATATAAAATGATTGTATATTATTTTGAGAATTTAAACACTTAATATTATTATTAAAAATTAAAAAAAGCAGGTAAGTGGATGTCGCTCTGCTGTACAGTAGGTTACAAGTGGGTCATTGTATATTTGTATAATGGGTTGTATTTGACTTGAATTTAATGATAAAATATCTATAGTATATAATATATAATTATATAATATATAATATATTAGAAAAGAGATTCTGAGCGGAGACAGTTTGTCAGTCTGGATATTTTATATTGTTATTATTTATTTTATCATAAAAGTGGAATTAATATTATAATATTATAATTTTTTATTCGTTTCTATGGTGATAAACAAAGCGTTAGAAATTAAAATCTAATTTTTACCGTTTTTTCGTAATTTTTCGGTAGTTTTTTCCGTGGCATTAAATAACTATTGAGAAAATCGGAAAATGACCTATTTAAAGTACCATCTTGATCCAATTTGCTAAAAGATAAGGTACTATATATTGAAATCGAAGCACTCCTTCTGGTAGAAATTTTGTATACAGGATATAAAAAATAAAAAAAATAAATACCATTGTAAAACCAATAGCTTCCTCGCTCCGCTCAGAATCTAAAATTAAAAATTGGTTAGTATAATGAAATGTTATCATTTTTATTAAAAACAAGCTGAACCTGTGCACTTCGCTGCCCGTTAAATGTACCAACTCTATATTATGACTCAAACTTTGTTCAATTCGTTATTTAATATTCGGTGTATAGTGTTTAAAATTAATCTTAACTTTTCCATTCCCCGGAATAAAAATTCTGATTCGCAGTAATATATTATCAGGTAGGCAATCTACCTGCGGTAGATCACGGACCCCTAGTTTGTACGTAAGTGTATGATTTAACTCTAAAGTATCAAAGTTATATCAAGTTTGTCGTATTCTACCTATGGTGGATTAATATAATCAATTAATACAAAATCCTAATCTAACCTGTTGCGTCACTTTTGTATTTTTAACATCCAGATTTCCTTCTTTTCCGGTGGATTTTCCTAAAATGTTGTTTCATAATAATCTCCTCCGTGATATACTTTTTCGTTTAAAAAAAAATCAAGAAGATCTGATAAGTAGTTCCAGAGTTGACCCTATACAAAGATTTTCTTTTTATATTGACAAAAAATAATAATATAAATCAACAAAAGTGCCCGTAACCAATAGCAAGCAATATACACTATTATTATTTTAATCCGCAAATTAAATTGTTGTTTTTGGCCATGTCGCCAGGTACTTAAGAAGCCATAACTCCGGAACCACTTACCGCACAGCTTACAAACTTCACAGAAACTATCTACATATCAATCTTAATATGCCCTGAAATTTTTATCGAAATTTGTTTGGTGGATCTTGAGTTATAAAATGTATTCAAAATGTACACTTATTTTTTTATATATAGATACATATGTTTGGACTCCAGAATACACATTAATACATATTAAGCAATTTGTTAAGGTTTGAGGCTTTGAGCTCTTTTGCGAAATTGTGTCTACCGAGCACATTATTATACCTTAGTTCAGCCACTATAGCGAAAACGGAATAGATGAGAGTTTGTGTGATGATAATTGTTGCACATTTTAGATGGTGCAGACGTGCGTTATGATATAAGGTAGGGATTACCGATTAACGAAGACATTAAGACAATAATATGACACAACACACAAACATCTATTTTTGACAATTTATACAATTTTTCATATATATTTTGAGGAATTTCTTTATCTCTAAATAGTTTTCTAATACAATTAATACAATTGCATTAGAAAATGCATCTATGTCTAGGATGAGTCTTAACCGATAAACCTAAAAAAAAAAGTCCCTACGAGAACCAGTGGCCCAATCCAAATAAGCGGCCCACCGGGAAACTCCGGGTATCCCACCTGCCCAGTCCGGCCCTGCAAACATAGTATGACATATTCATGATTCATAAACTAAATACTAACTAATATTATAGGTTATTTAGTGTATTATCTACAACATTTTAATAGCAAACAATTTTGATTTAGATATTTAGTCGTCTAATTGAATAATATCTCGGTATTTCATTTATAAAATCTAACTTTTCATTTTAGATTCATTCAACATTGTTTTTTTACTCATATAGTCATAATTTATGAACAATTTGTTTTTTTTAAAAATATACAAACGATATATTATAATTAAATTTACTCTTGAGGCATTTACAATAGACCATCATGCTATCAATAAGTAATTAGTATATTATGTTATTTTAGTAGATACTTATAACTACAATCTAAATATTTAAAACAATTTTTTATACAATTTGTTATTTAACTGTACTTTTGATTGTTTGAACGATTTTTAAAATATTATTTGGGCTATTTGAGGATAATTTATGTTTTATGAGGTACTTACTATTTTTTCAAATATTTCTAGGTCAAATTATATGTGTTTTAAAAATAATTTTATAAAAATTGTTGATATTTAAAGTGAAAGAAATGTTATGAGCTAGAAGACACTTTTGCTTAGAAACCTGCTTATAGAAACATTCTAATTAAAGTAAGTGTTAAAGTATTTTGTTTATGTTAATTTATGAACCTATTATAGAACATAAATACTGAGTAATTGCTTTTTATTCGGGGTATTACTTATTGGAAGTATTACTAAAATAGATTACCATAAATTATTACGCTTGATATTTAAACTCAAATAACTGACGGCTAGTAATAGCTTGTTAATTAATTTTCCATGAAATTAATCCAATTACACTTAGGTACGCCAAACACATGAACAGTTTATACTTAACATACATTAAAAAATATTTGCATTATTTTAGTAATTTATACTGATTTAGTATAAAATGGGCTGCATGCCTACATATTATGTTACTTTATTATTATCTTATAGTATTTACTATTGAATAATCAATACTAATGAAAATTAAACTAAATATTAGTATATGGAGTGTATGGCACATATTTACCGATGTTAAGTACGTTTAGCAATATAATGTTTAATTCGGATGTAGGTATGAACTCAACATTCAAAGAGTACCAGAACCAGTGACAGTATTATTAATTCGATTATATTATATACAGGTGCCAAATGTATTGGTTAAAAAGTGTATTATACGTTATGCTTAGGTTAAACATTTATATTATTTTATAATAATTTATGGAGTTATAATGGCGATGAATTTTTACTGTACATTTTTTTTTATCTTTAACAGAATTAAAAATTAGGTATTAACCCACATTTCGACACTTATTTGAGTAGTAAAATGGCTATACAAGTTTCATTATGACATATAGTTCTATTACTTCAATAATCATAGGCTGAGATTTCATGTAGATGGTCCCTACTTCAGATAGGTTTTAGATTTTGAGGAGTGCGATAAATGTATTTGTTTTACAATGGTGTGCATTATGTCTGTGTTCTAAAAACACTTTTATAGTGGAAACAATGCAATATTATCAATATTTAGGACGGTTTCTGGTTGAAAACTATATAGATAAACCAATAAACTAAAAAAAAATATGAATAAATGTGTACGTAACACCAATTTGGGCCAAATCGATTTTGTTTTTTTTTTTATAACTCATAATTGATAAGACTTAACTGCGCGTATAAACATGCCATTTTCACCAAATCTTTATATAAGAATTTTCTACACATGATATAATTTTTGACATATTTTGGTTCGTTTTTAGTTGTTTATTTATACATTTTTTTTATATTTTATTTATGTATATTGTATAATAATAATATACATTTAAAACTTGTAACTTTTTAGTTTTTTTAAATTTATGGTGATAACATTTTTTTTTCTAAGTCAATAAGTTTGACAATTTGATAAAATATACCTCATAAATTGTACATTTAAAAACTAAATAACAATAATATATGATAAACCTAATATTATAATATTATAACAATTACCGTATAATATTATAATCTATGCTTTTGGGAAAAATTAATTCAACCTATCGCATTACCAATAGAAACATGAAATACTAGCTATTATAATATTATATTATTATATTATTTTTTTTAGTAATGTACTAATAATATATAAATAATTTATAACATATATTTAGA
This sequence comes from Acyrthosiphon pisum, assembly GCF_005508785.2. Classification (NCBI taxonomy): domain Eukaryota; kingdom Metazoa; phylum Arthropoda; class Insecta; order Hemiptera; family Aphididae; genus Acyrthosiphon; species Acyrthosiphon pisum. The sequence continues at coordinate 8,702,669 of NC_042494.1, forward strand.
AATAAAGACACCGTCTCTAATCATAATAATAAATTGTTCGTATCAATGCAATTATGATTTATAATTGAATTTCAATTAACCTCGTTCATTACACTGACCTACTCAATGACGACGCACACCAATTACAACATAATAAACAGCAGAGTGATTTTTGTATTTGTTTTTGTAAAGAAAAACTATATAACCGTGAAAATTGTTAAAGAAGTGTAAACATAAGCGTTCTTGAAGTCCACTTATAATAGTATTTAAATGCGTTGATTCATTAATTATTGTTAAATGTTAATTTGTATTGATTTTATTTTTTTTTTAATCATGTAATTTTATCTTGTGCATCAAACGTTTAAAATTTATTTAGAATTTTACGGAAAAAAAAAATATATATAGGTACCTACTTATGTTATAACAAACAATGTTTATAACATAATTTTTACTAATTACTAGTGTGTTTTGCTTAAAACCAATTTATACATTAAAATGCATTATCTACATTAGGTTTAAAACAATTTTCCTGCTTAGAAATTCAATATGTCTTGGTTAGAATTGTATAGGTTTTAAATATACCATAAGAGTATAAGACTATTATTTTGTAATCTCATCTTCATCCAGTAGCATTAATGCGTTATTGGTTGTTGCTCCATCACGAACTCTGTTCAAACAAATTATATTTTCATCCAACAGTATAAATTATAATGGTCTCAACGGTCGTGGTTTATTTTTACTAAAATAAACTTGAGAAATTGTACTAAATATGTTATCGAGTTAATTAATTTAATTTATTAGTTTGCTACAATTTAAATCTAAATAAAAACGATTTGTGAAAAGTTATTAAAAAACATCTTACACTGGAATTTAGTACAACTAGCAACCGGCTATAGTTGTCAGCTAGTTTATTTTTATAAAAAAAAAAATATCACCCTACGGTCCGCGAAGCCGCAGCCGCACCGTGGACAATATATTAATTTAATTGGATGTAGATGAAATATGAATATGTTTTCGTTAGGTCAGTGTTTACACACATATTAGTTATTGGTTTAAAGTTTTTTAGCCAATATTAATGTTTAGTTTAATAATCATAATTATGATTCAGTACAATTTTAATAGTATAAATTGGTTTTTACTTGCATTTTGTGTAAAAATAACAAATACAGTTTTTATTGAAAGATCTATTTGAAAATTATTTCATCTAGATTTGAATACAGTAATGACAATGCTTGCTGTAGTAGGTAATTTAAACAATTGAATAAATCGTCACTTGTCATTTAGAATCCATTTTTCAAGCAGACGCTAATTAGTAAAACGGTAATTTGTTTGGAAAACTTCAGAAATAATTTAGTATCACGAAGCACTCGACAGATAATTTGCAATAGAGTTATTTTGCACGGATTTCAAATCTTCGCATTCATTTGTACGAGTAGATTAATTCTTCAATTGACATCTTAAACAAAATTCATGAATCTACTAAATCTCTCAGATTTTGACTTTGTATTTTATCAATCTTAAAACAGGTGTAGGCGTGTAATCAAAAATCTAATATTCAAAACCTATATAGTTTATGTAAATTCCACAGTATAAAGCGATTACTTAAGAATATTAGTACCGACTACAGTATACTGGGTACGTTTGTAAAAATATGATTACCTATACAAATTCAGTTTTATCCCATATATTTAATATTATTCAATATTATTATAACATTAAAATAACGAATTAATATTATTATAACGTTATTATAATACTATTATAATATTATCATTACAAAATGCTGTCTGGGATGTATTCGGTTAATTTATATTATTGTACCTATCTATATTAGTATATTACGTAATTATATATAAACGTAAACATTTTTTTTAGCTTACAAATAGTATCATAATAATATGGTAACTTTTGCATCAACTGCAAGGGTTTTAGCTTGATTTATATTTAATGATCATTCTATTTGTTCATAAAATTATATATTATATTATATGAAAGTTTAATGAAATTTAACTACAATTTATTACAAAGCCATTTTCCATAGGGACATTGGTAATATATTCTTTTTTTGTCCTTTTAGCCAACATTAACGCAGTCCCATTAAAAGTATACATCGTTGGTGGTGTTTGCTTTTTTAAAATATTTTAAATGATTCTGAAGTATTAAACGTAATTATGCAAAAGTAGACTTAGGTGTGTTTCAAACCGTTAATTTATTATTAAAAAACAAATAAATTAATATTTATTTTTAAATTTAATATTTTGGAGTAGGTACTTACTTCGTTAAACTATATTATGTTGTTCATTAAAATGATATTGGTAATTTGGAATAAACTTGAATTTTTGTTGTACTAATTTATGTATTGTGTATTACAAAATTTAATAACTAATGGAACTTAAAAGAAAATAAGTTAAAACCATACGGGAATTTTGTGATGAATAAGTGGTCTTTAAATGTAATAGCAATGATAAACCGTTGCACTCAAAAATCGATTTTAACTTTGAAGCAGATAATTATTTTCTGAAATATATTTTTAGTATTGAATTCATTGAGTATAATTTATTGATGTTTATTTTTCAATCAAGAGAAAAGCTGCATAAAACTGTTGAGCTTATACTGTCCAAATATTTATTTCTTGAAGTCGCCCGTAACAAAAACATATTATTATAAGACTACCATCTTTTCCATTTTGATAAAAATGTTTAATTTAAAAATCTTTTTTAAAGACAACAAAAATACTTTAATCTTTAGTATAATATAATGTTTCTGAATTTATGCGATACTTGATATTTTTAAATTTGAACACGAAGAAAGAGTTTGGTGTCAACTATGAACTTCACACGCGCTCTTTAATCATAATCATTTATTACTAAACTCATTTTAATTTAAATTTCACTTTTTGAACTCAGAGTATATGGGACAATTACGGTGGTCAAAGTTCTGCTGAAACGAAAAAAAATTAATCAAAACCATGTCGTGCAAAAAACATTTGACAGTGTTTCGGGTTTCCATTCTACTCGATAACAAAACCTTTGTTCGTACAGCCGCAACGCCACAGTAGGTACACTGAAGGCAAACAACAAAACCGTCTTCAAATATTTTCTTTACGTAAGTGATATAAAACGATACTACACATTTTTGTGAAATTAATGATTCGTCCTTCGACAATTAATGAAAACGCTACGAACCTATTTTTATTCATGTACAAAACATGCCAATGTCATATTATGTATATTAGTTTTCAAAATAAGTTGGCACTGAAGTTTGGGAACTATGGGGTATGATTGACCCTTTATTTATAACGACAAATACGTTTTTAATAATAATATTCAACGGTTGAATTTATCATAATATGAATATTTTGTTTAAAAACTTATTAAGAAATTGATTTTTGCTAATTCAATTATGGTGTAAGAATATAAAAAGTTTGTTGTGAGCATGTTTGCCTAATAGTAAAATAATATTATATTATAATATTATAAAATAAAAAAGCAGTTGAGGCGTATTTATTAATAAATAATAAAAAAAGACATTTTGAAATAAACTGACATTAATATTTTAACTTACTTATTTCAACTAATATTTTTAATTAATAAAAATGACTAACAGATTTCAGATTCGATTTATACAAATAATAATAAGTAATGAACATGACTTGTTATAATTAAGATAAACAATAACCTTTATAAGATTCAACAGATTGTAACACTGACAACCATTCAATATGATCATTGATAATTTTTATATGGAAATACGACTATACAAAAAACAATACAAACATTTAAGAATTTACTCAGTGGTTTATATACATAGGTACGTTTTGTATGGGGGATTAGTGGAAAAAAACCTAAACTTTAGATATGTGCAAACATTTGAAATTAGGGGTTTTTAGGTATGTATAATGCATTAATGTCTTAAATTAAAAACAAAACAGATCATTAGTGTATGAAAAAATTACTTCACACAAAGATAGACACAGTAGCGTATTTACGATGGGGGATAGATCTCCCCTTGACCTTTTTTTTTCTTCATTTTTTGGAAAGTTAGGTTTTCTCACTTTCAGTATTTCTCAATATGATATTACTTTTAAGTAGGTATGTGAAGTATGTCTGTTTTCTAAATGTTCTAGCCTGTAACTGTACCGCTCTGATATACCTACTAATCACAGCATATGCTACTATCGGACAACAAAAACATATAGGTACCTCAATGGTAGTATGGTGTATTGTATTTTTTACTTTACTGCGAATTATTTTTCATGCATGAGTGTCTATAATAAGCCTGATAGACAGACAATAAATAAAACAAAATTACCATAAAGACCGTGGATTTACTACAGGGTGTGGGTTTATTTTTAGTGAATGAAGTGTAGTTACCCTGATAGCAAATGATTGACTAAAAATATTATAATAACATTATAATAATATTATCATTATAAAATGCCATCAGGGTAGTGACTGAAAAAATTGTATTGGGTTACATGCTTTAGATGTTTGTGATAAAGAGTTTTATTCAAATATTCATGAACTCTTGAAAATATTTTGTACTTTGCGTCTTTGTCTGTACCAACTGACAACTGCTACACCTGAACGATGTTTTTCAAGTTTGAAGAGGATTAAGTCTTACCTAATATAATGTAGTACGACAGAAGTAAATATTTTCTCAATTTTCCTATTTAATATTGAAATATAATTATAAATTAGTAATTATTTTATACCTTGTTTATTAGAACCAACTGAATGTGTTGGCTTTATTGGCATGTCACAGATCAATTTAACTATCATGCTAGATGGGGTATCAATGAACTGAGCAACCAAAAAATAAGAAAACTCGATTTTGTTTTATACCTAACTATTTTTTTTTGTTTACCGTATTTAACACGGGATTGGCGCTAGTATGGGTTTAAAATAAATGCTATTAGGTACTATACAATTCATGTTAATTCGTATTTCATTTTGATCCACATTAACCTCAATAGGTAACAAGTTAGGGGATTTTTAAAATGTATATTATGTACATATTTATGGGTATATTATTATATATTTCATCCCCCCCCCCAGAAAAATTCCTAAATACGCCACTGGATAGGCTCAAGCCCCCCAAATCCATATCTAGGGGGGGATTTAACAACTTGATCGATGCAAATATCATGCACGTTTTACAGTGTATAAAAGCTCTATCATGCACTATTGTGATAGCCTCTATCATAATATTATCCTCAATGACCAAGGCTTACTATCTCATTCAATTATCATGGTATTAACTGTTACTATTGCAACTACCATGTTTTGCTATGATACCATTATTCAACTAAATCATCGTGGGACAGGGGGTGTGATGTATGATCAACGATAAGTTCTATATTGTATTTTATGCATATTATATATAATAAATAAGCTATAAAGTATAGTTATATATTTTATAAAATTATTTTACCGTCGCTATATGTATTATAAATTACGATGCGAAATATGTATTACCAATAATATGCTATTATGAAATAGGTACTTATATAACTACATTTTTCTTACGAACATAAAAAATGCAATTCAATTTTTGATTTTAGAATATAATATAATAATTTTTAAATAACTCTTTTAGAATTTAGGATTTCTGACTTCATGCATATTTTATTTGAATTTGTTTGATAAGTTTTCAGAATTTAATGGACGTCGCTACAGGATTTACAGGTATTCATTGTTGTATCAAGGGGTCAAAGAAATATTTTTGTAGCCTCAACAATTGTAATTGTTATTTTTTTTATGCCATCGTTAAATATAGAACGATATTGTTTGAATTGGGTTGATAGTTTTAAAAGTTATCTGGATGTTTTCACAGAACTTATTTAAAATAAAAACAAAATTACTTGAGTATCTGATATTCTGATATCCACCCCCCCCCCACCCTTTGGTATATGCCCCTAAATTTACTAGAATAGGTACAATTTGTATTCAATATTTAAAATATAGAGCTGAGGCTTACCTAAGTGTTATTTCTTTTTAGTTTTAGTTATCCCAAAAACGATTTTGTTAAAAAAAAAGATGCGTTGAATAATAAGTAGAAATAAATAATTAAGGGAAACATAAATTAAAATAAATAATAAAAAATTATTATAACGAAGAATAATAATGTGAATAAAGTTAATTAACATTTGAAAGAATTGTATAAATATTCAAATCAATTTTATTTTATTTTTATCTTTTAGTTATACATTATACTACATACAATAATATGATCTGTGTAAAACATGACAGCGAAAGGATGCTTTTTTTTCGTGTGGTATCGCACCTCAGGTAGGAACAACTATAGTATTACTTTCACCAGCTATAGGATACCTACACGACTACATCATAACATTAAAATAAATATGTAATTTTATTATTAAAAGAAATTAAAAGTTAGTGTAGTCTTTTTGTGTAAGCGTGCCTGATAGTCTGAATACAACTGTTTAAATGATATGTATATAAATTATGGGGATCAGATTTATAAGTGCCACAATACAATTTCTTGTTTGAAATTCCCAATATAATTCTTCCAAAAATTGAAATATTGCTATTGATGTTACTTTCTAGAAAGGTTTCAATGTCCAGTTTAAGCATTAAAATGGTCTATATTAAAATAGTTTAGAAAGTCATCAGAAAACACCATCGATGTTCTGCAGTTAATTTGTTAACAATTATTGCTGGAGTCATTTAAATAGGACATATAATCAAATAACATTGTCTATTTACAGAGAGATTTTTTAAGCATACTCACCCTATTTTTATGCCATAGTACTACAGAACCATTACATTTGCTTATTGGTGCATAAACAGACAATTTGTATATATTAATATCTAATGATGATAATATATACAAATCATTAGTAGACAGAATAATATACCTACAATAAAACAAAACAAACTAAACAGCGGTAAATTAACTAAATAACAAATTAAGCTAAATTAACAATCTAACAAGTTAGAGCCACAGAACTAAATTAAAATTCATAGAACTACTGTGACGTAACGTTGTGTGCATAAGCTAATTATGGTAATATGAAGTAGAGTGGTGGGGGAATAGGGGATATTAAAAAGGAGATGGTTTCTGAAGAAGTATGAATTGATTTAGGGTAGAATAGAGTAATATGAAAGCAGGTTTTTTTTGCTTGAAATCAACAGTTTAATTATAATCTTAAATTGATTACAGAATGCACTGAAAAATGAATCCAATCAGCTTTATGACTGATTAAATTATCAATGTAAGTCTGTTGTCAAAATGTTTTTAACCTATTGTTGCAAACTATAATGTAACACACTATGCATATATTTAATTACTATTCATCATAAACGTTTGAAATTACACAATTTTAAACATAAATTATAATTAACCAAAATACTTAGTTTTATTTATAACCAAATACCAATCAGACACAATCCGCGGTATTCTCTGATAATGTGTTTACAAAAAACCATAATTTGTAAAATAAAACATTTTTTGTTTAGTTGTATCACTCAATGTGCATAACATTTTGTAATAAATAATAATGATATTTTAATCACAAAACATAAATATTGCGAATGTATAAATGTGTTTAGAACTTTTTTTAAACATAAAATAAGATAAATATTCCATAGTAACTTTAAAAGAAGTGGCATGCAGAGATGGAAAATATGATATTTGAAATAAAACTGTTACTTAAGATCCAGATTAGTTTAATTCGAGGTAAGACCGGGTTTTAATAACGTGGATTAAAATGCTGATGTTGAATTAAAATTAAGAGTATAAACTAATTCAAACCATTCTAACTAAAATACAATTTAAATAAATTTAAAGTAAACTGAGTGTAATATAATATGTTCTAATAAAGGCAATACCTAAATTAAACTCGATAGACGGACAAATTGTAAAAATCCCAATATTTTGGTATACATTAAAAATTTTTTTTTTAATTAGTTGAAGCCTTATTTATTAATAACTAATGATTATAAAAGGATTAGTATGCACCAGCTTCAGAAGAAACTTTACCGTCAAACATATCCTGACCAAATTTCGCAGGTACAAAAAGGAGAGACTGCAGGAAACTAAAATCTTTATCCGAATTGTCCAACCCATGCAACATTAACAAACTTTTGACTTATACCTGCAAACGAAACTTTTCAATCTTTTATAGTGATACTTAAACTATGTATTTATAAATGCAAATATTATAAAATATTTTTACATATCCGATTTTGAATTCCGATAGGACGCCAACCCGCCGATAAAATTTAAATTTAAAAAAATATTTTTCATGTCTAATACCAATATTTTGTACAGATACCAGTACCCGCAAGGCACAAGGGTTCATATTTATGATTAAAATTTAAAACTCAACGTTATTGACTATATTGTATGTTAATAAATTGTTATGAATAAACAGAATGACAATATTACCATCCACATTTTTTATTATTGCCAATAAACTAATAAAAAATTCAACATGGAAAATACACGAAAAATAATTATCTCATGGATTTTCATGTTCCAAAATATACCTATTAAAGTTTTTTGTTAACATGAACTAAAAAGTAAAAAAATGTCAATTACAATCTAATTCAAGATTTTTGGAAAAAAAAACATCTGGGTTATACCTAATGGTTTTGGGTGCTTGAATTATTTGCTGGCTACAAGTTGCGTACCAATAGACCTTTTTGACGTAAATAATTAAGTTCAGAGCATTGAGTTTTGATGTAAGTAGACTGTGTCCAACAAAATAGTAATGTAATAAAAATGTATAATGTATAATTGATGGTATTTTCCTTGATATTTTATCAGACTTATAGGACTGTAAATATTACTGCTATATTATATTGGTATGGATGAAAATATTGGTTTTTTTTATCAAGCCAACTTGAATTAAGACTTAAATAGTTAAAGTTAAGAGGA
>NC_042494.1:8711862-8742195 GCF_005508785.2 Acyrthosiphon pisum
GGGTATGTGATATTGTTTTACATTTATACTGAAACTGGTTAAAATTTAAAAGATAATTGCTCCATAGATTCAAATTGAATTATTTTTATTTATTGATCCATTTTTCGATGTATACCATGATAACAATATGATGTTTATTGGTCTATTGTTTTTTATATTTTAAAAGTCCTAACATCGCAACGTTTTTTAAGTTTCAAATTGTATATTTTTTTTTAAGTGTCTATTATAAAATTGAATATAATTATAAAATAATGATTTATTAAATAAACTGTTAAATTTTTAATGAAATGCTGTACAATTTCACGAATGCACAATGGTGTAAATTGTTGATGCCAAGCATTTCACATTTTAATGGTGTAACATAAAAACATACGATTATACACAAAAAGTATGAAACGCTCAGCGTGTCATCTGTTTTAAATGTATTAAAAAAAAATTTACTCGCCAATCAATTTTAATAATTGTTTTTATTTATACTTGTCATTACATTAATTGCAATAGGTATACCTGCTCTACGCATTTGTGCAGCTATCAACTAACTTGTTATTTATTTTTTAATTTTTTTCCGAGGATTTTCCGTCTGACGCAATTGACGTGGGGAAAAGTAAGTTCCTATACGAGAGTAGCAGCTAAACGGTTACATACCTACGTTAGTTCCTACAAAATATGATGTGATAATTTATTCCTACACGAATATAAAAATTAGACGTGTAAGTTCTTGCACGGTAAAAAAGTGGTGCGTATGTTAATTCCTACTCGGATAAAAAAAAAGTTGTGATTATCCGATTCTTCCGATTTGGGAAATATAGCTGATATAGTTTTGTATTGATTATTTTACTTTTTATAATAAATTAACTTTGTTATTTTAACTTTATTACAATTTTAGTAAAATTTCATATATTCATATATTTCATCATCTTATATTTATTTGTGTAATGTGATTTTTATTATATTTTATACCTATAATCATCATATATTAATTATTTATTATTGGTATATTTTATTAGGACGTGAATTACTATTACTGATTTCTAAGGATTTATAAGAATGTCAAGAGTTTGGTTTAATTTTGATTCAAAACCCACAAATATATAAAAGATAACTTAATGCACAACTTTTTCGTATTTCATTACAAGGTCAAAACCCACAATTTTAACAATATAATCAAATATCAATAATAACACATTTAGTTTTTTTTTTTTTTTTAATTGATCATGAAGCCCGGCAACTATGGCCATTAGCTGTTTGTTTTTGTTTGTAGGGGAGGAATTGTAAACACGTTTGTTTTGTTTTGGCAGATTTTTTAGTGGGAAATTCTAAATGCGAGAAATGCAAGAAATGCAAGAAAAATGCCGCCCGTGGCCGGATTCGAACCGGTGCCGGCGTGCGTCACAACTGACGCCTTAGTGCTCGTATTACAATCGTTAAACTATAAGGTTAAACACCCGAATTCGGACGGTAAAATCAGTAGGTTAAGCATAATCGAGTTTTAAACTAAGATTGTAAAACGGGCACTTAATCCGCTCGGCCACTCCGTCCCTCACAAATTCTTTTTAGATAACTTTTTTAGGCATACAAACATATGTTGCATGAACAATTACTTAACATTTAATGAATCAATAGTGAAGTTTAACATGGTTTAGTGGCTCATTATTGGTCTATTCAATTGTATTGAACCATTAAATTATTTAAATTTTCATGCAACCTGAAAATAATAATATATTAATAACCTATAGGTACTTATATTATTTTGAGAATACAATAATTGTCAACAATGATTTGATGATTTAAACAATAATTTAATATTGAAAGTTGTGTTCATTTCAGATATAGTGTTAATAGGTTAGGTACATTAGGGTTGCCCTTAGCTTATTCTAGTAAATTTTTTTTGGCACATATTCAACGAATTTACGCGTGGTGCTGATTTATACAAGACGTAAACAACTAGTGGGTCGTTTAAAATCAGCTGATTTTTTTTCAGAGCTCATGTGTACTTTATGATGGTTTATAATATTTGTCGTTTTGTTATCAAAACCATCTGCACAATAATAATTAGACAATAATATTATATTTTTATCTCCGTCTAGACTATATCAAAATGGTATAAGTTATAGAATTAAGTAACTATATTATATAGAAGTTAGATTTTAACGTTATGCTTTGTCTGTTAACAATTTTATTTTATAGTTAGGTATGGTGATATTGCATTTTATAATTGGCAATACTTTAGCGGCAATATTGAATATCTATACTGCCACATTTCTGTCTAATAGGTATAGCGTCCTTAAATACAATACGCGATACAGCCATATTTCAAAAAAAAAGTAGTTTTACATTCATTTTGTAAATCGCCACAAGTCTTAAAGAGTATTTTTTATTATTTAAAAATGTCTCTTTTCAAAGCATGCTTGTAATTACCTAATTAAGTTTTTAAACACGTAGGTACGTGCAAAACTCTTTATAATATCTTTTTTTTAAACTTTAAATCGATTTTTTTTTCACAACTATAGGTACATTTTGAGTTCTGCCTAGTTGGCACTTGTTTCGGGTTAGAACTTCTGACATTTCTAAACTATTGCCTATTCATTCCTACATCGGAGTACATGATAGTTTTGCTATTGTCAAAGTGTCAACTAAAATTAATAATTTCGTTAAAACATTTTGTTTTTATATACTAAACGACGAGGCTATGTATTTTTCTAATACGTATACGTTTTCTTTTGGAAAACACTTTTGATGTAGGTACAGCCGTATATACCGACTATATAGTTAAAGTGCACTGCTAGTTTCACGTAAAGCTATATGTAATTCGATTTAAACTGGACGTCTATAGATTATGTACTTTGCGTTTGTTTAAATTGTAAAATGTTCGTTTACTTTACTAACCAATCGGACAGAATTCGGCCGACATTGAATCGCTTTGATGGCTCGTGATAATAATCGATTTTATATGGATATGCAATTATATACATTGTACGCACTTCTCAAACGCTAGTATATTAGTATAATAGTATTTAGTATACTATCACGAATAGGTCTAATATTATGTTATTATAGTTAAAGTTTTAGTGAAAATCGTATTTTAATGTTCGAATCAATTAACTTTGAAATAAAAATTACATGTTTTTTTCAATATCATAAATTTGGAAGTTAAAGTTGATCAGATTATTATCACAAATTCATCCACCTTGAAATTTCAACATATAAATTTCTCTAGATTTCCAGTTATGTTGGCTGTATATTTATTATTTAACATGCAAATATAATATTTCTTTTACCTATGTATTATACAAATAATTATATATGAATTAAATTACTTTGAATCCTTTTTTTATCAAATAGAAAAACTGAATGGTACCTACTTAATATTTTTAATTCCCATGTAACAATGTCAATATTTTATTGGGTATATATTTTTTATAAATAGGTAGGTTATCATTATTATTTTTTTGATTAAGTACTTTAACGTGTCATGAAATATAAGAATTATTTTTAAAAATTATTATTTTTTTTTGGAATTAACCTAAAAATTATAAACATGTCACGCAAAACTACCTAAATGCCTAGTATACACAATTAAGCAAACTTAACTAAATGTCACTAATCATTATAACTTATAGATTACACAAATATATTATTATATAAATGTCTGTATAAAGATATAAGAACAGTTTTTACCAAGCTTCGCTCGTTTTTTCATTTAAAGCAACGATATATACCAATATATTTGAATGTGATAACATGATGCGTATGTATAGGTACTACGCTAATACTTATACAGCCATACAAAAATTAATATGATTTAATATGCATTTTATTGGTAAGTATCAACTTTTTGTAACAAACTTAAAAACTAATTATTACATTACTAATATATATGCTCATAAAATAATAGCCAAACGTAATATTCTATCAAACTTCTTAAGATAATAATATATTTTATTCCTATAAAATTATCTTACTTGTATACCCACAAATTACGTAAAATGTTGACGTCTTCACTGATATTTAGAAAACTAAATCATAAAAAGTTATTCCGTATTTTTTTTTACTGTTTAAATTTAAATGAAAAAAGAATTGATTTATTCACTAAAAACAAATAATTAAAACTCAATTAATTATTAAAAAAAAGTATAGTTAAATTAATTGGTCAGTATGTAAAACATTAATTATTTTAGTTGATACTAGTAACGTATCAAATATTAAACATTATAAGAAAAGATGATTTTAAATCGCACTTCTCGTTATGAAATGCATGTTCATATTATAATATAGTTTATTATCAATAACACTACGTATATTGGACGATTCATTTATAATCCTTTGATCCGACTACTTATAATAAGTACAATAGCTTCAAAACATAATTTAACTTATAATTTTGATAACAAATTAGATTTGTATAGAATTCATTTCGATTATTATTGTTTTTAATTAACACATGTTAATAATTCACACATTTGTGCAAACTGCTCATATAGGTATTATTTTATTGCGCAATATAATATTTACTTATTAATTTTTGTTGATATATATGCTTAGTTTATAATAAGCCCAAAACAGAAAAATTATTGAAAATGTTTTATTATTCTGTTTAATTTAAAATAACGGTATTTGTTTTAAATTAAGTATTGTGCTGAATATTTTTTTATATTTTAAATGTAAATTATCAAACATCAATAATGTTATAAGCAAATAAATAATTTATTTTATGCTGTTATGATACTAATGACATGTTTAATTTAAATAAAAACCCAAAATATCACAACCTAAAATATGCAAAATATACTTAATTGGTTTCAGTTTTAGATACTGAGCAGAGTTACGAATGTATTAATTTCACAATGATGGATGTTTTTTTTTTGTGTATGTTTACATGATTTATAGTAGACAAAATAATTTTATTTTTAACTTTGAGAATGGTTTTTGGTAGTTTTGATCAAGTTGGCACTTTTAAGAGGCAAAAATTGAAAATTCTCAGTATTTTGCAAAATTAACGAGATAACCAAAAAATTAATCAAGCAAAAACGAGAAATTTTACGGTAAACGAGTTTTCGACAAAATCGATTTGGTTTTTTGGTGTACCTTTAGAGACTTATTGCATTTTGACAACCTGTTCATATTATCATTTTATATACGTCACAGATTTTTAAAAATATTTTGAATTTTCTTAAGCTACGAATAAAGAGTTTTAATTTTTTAGTTTTTTTCCTATAAATGTCGATGAAAAAATGTTTGTTTTATTAGATGCTCGAAAATTCAATATACGGTTCCTCGTGTGCTTTCTATTACAGCCATTTATAAATATTAAAGGTACATAATAACTATTTTTTTTTTTTTATAAGTATTTGAAATTCAAAAGTGAACAAAATTCCTCTACATGACAAACATTTGCAAATTATTTTATAGTTAAAAATGTATAAAATGTTCAATTTCTATAGCTCAGACGCTCAGGATTGAAAATGATGATGAAATCCATTTATCCATTCATATAAATTATTCGGAATCATATCGGTGTATTTATTTATCTTCAAACAATGTATGCAAAGTATAAAATGCATGTTACATTTTATAGATACTTATATTATAATATGAAGATGCAAAGAATTTCTGATGCAAGCGAGTGTAACACAGTTAATAATAATATTGAAAGACAAATACTAATTATTAAATGGAACATTTATAATATTTTTGAATGCATGGTATTTTGTTTGTGTGGAATTAAATACCAATGACATTAAAACAAGATATTATAATAAGAAGTGACAGTTCTTACATTTTTGCTATTGGTAAAACAAGCTAACGATACGCGCTCTGGTGGCATAATCATCAACTCGCATATTCGGAATAATAGATATAATTTTATATTGGTTATTTTACATTTTATAATAAATGAATTTGGTTATCGAAACTTTATACGCTTTTATAGCTAACTGTATACGTTGATAAGTACAATTTCTACTAATATTATCGAATACATATAATATACTTCACTTAAGACAAAATGTATGAGAAATGTCGGGAAAATACATATTACAATCTCCCGACTCCACCTAGGGGGAACCCGCCTAACCATTAGTACGATAGGCGTCGACAGCGCTCCAAGTGTTAATTTGTTTTGCCAATTGGATTTTATAATATCTGAATTATGGCATGATAAAATATTATCATTGTGTAAAGGACGAGAAAATTCACAAAATAAAATTAATTTATTAATAAAATAAAAATTAATGACGACATACTTTCTCATAATGATATATATTATTATTGTATGATGGCAAGAAGTTATAAAATAGTTTTCTATTATTATTTTATGTTTATAAAACTTTACAGTTAACAAAATGGTTAGTATAAGAAAAACTTTTTTTTCGTATTTAATACACATTGCATTTAGGTTACTCAGTAAACAGTAGTTATGTACATAGGTCTAACAATTATAATTAGATTTCAAAGTGATTCATCTTTTTTTTGTTCTATGTTGAAATGGATGCATTTTTATAATATTTAAATTTGTTTGAAACTTTGCATCTATTAGTATACAAAAATGTATTATATTAAAATATTATACAATGGAGTAGGTACTATATATTATTATTAAACTTAGGTTCACTGTATTATGAAAAAAGTACGTTTACTGCAGAGAATATATTATTTTTAAACACAAAAAAAATCAATAAATAAATTCCTGTATTAACATTTACATTTATTCGAAAATAAATGAACATAGAATATTTTAAATTGTTATCAACTAATAAATGTAAATAGTTACACACGTGTTATAGATGGATTTTATTAGTAGGTACACGGTTTTTATTTAATACAACAAATGTAAATTTCACGCACACACAGAAATGGGAACTTTAGTAGGTAGTGTAATATGCAATTTTAACCGTAAACTGTAATTATAATACACGTGAATAATATTAGAATTACGTAGTCCATTAAGGGGAGTTATTAATAACCGGTACACAATTTAAAACAATAATTATTAAATGTTTTAACAATTATTGATACTTACCTACTGTTAGTTATTTAATAACACGAAGAGTATTATGTAATCACAATAAATTGATTCTTAATTATAGTTCAATTTTTTTATATTAAAATAAATAATAAATAATTTATGAATGTCAACAATATAAATATGTAGTCAATTACAATAATGTAGATGTATATAGGCATATAACATCAATGACCATTCGTTTAACTGTTTAAGTGAGTTATGGTTGATCAAAAATTAATCTAATTACAAATTATGTCTCGTCAGTTATTCTAAAATTTGGATAATATTATTATTTTAAACGTGAATTTGATAATTATTACCGCATTCGTTAAATGATTCCGAGTGGAGCTCGCGGTAAATTCAGTCATGTCATCAAATATAGTTTTTTCAACGTTTATTGAAAAAGTTTTTAAAATACTAAACATTCAGAAATAACACATAAGAATTAATTTTTGTTTGAATATTGGTTAAAAATGGTACATAGTTCATCTCCGGGTTTTATTACCCCTATAAAAATTAACATATATTATCCCAGTATAAATTATAATAATAAAAAAAACGCTTATATGATTTTCTACAATCTTTTTATAAAATTATTAAATAATAGGTAAGTCATACAAAAATTAATTAAAATATTTAAGTTTTTAAGTAATTTAAGATATACAAAATGCTATACATTTATTGTTGAAATATAGGTACTGCAAAAAGTTATCCATATCACTTGTGTTCTTATTAATTATCTCTACGTTTCTTCACCATTCGCTCCCACTATATTGTGTCGGCCACTCTTATCTATTTGCTTCTGTTAAACTATGATATCGAACCTTTTATAATTATATGGGTTATTTAACTTTAATAATGATTTAACTTTTATCTAATTAAATGAAAACTATATTTATTTAATATTTCGAAAGAATAATTAGAACCGTTATAATTTAATTTTGATATTTATGAAGGCTAAATTATAACAATATTATAAGCCTATATTCAGCTAATATTAATAAGAAATTACAGGCATAAAAATTAAATTAAATCTCGTTATACCAGCAATGTGTCGTCTTCGTCTTACTAAATAATTATATGTATTAGATTTTTGGGTTTCAGTATAAACTATTTAAGATGAGGAACCTAGTATCAAGTAATCAAGTCTTAGCGATCCAAATTTAATATTTCATACATTTATAACTAAAAAAATGTACAGTCAAATTTATAAAATCTTTTCTCTACATTCATTAGAACTTATTAGTCGAAGTTTTTTCCTTATTGGTTCGTTATTGTATAAATTACAATTATTTAAGAATAATATTATAATTATGTTAAACAAATGTTGAAATGTGAAACATTGTTTTATTATAGTTAATTCAATTTTAAATTCTGAACGGAACAATGAATGTAAGTACTTGTAGGTTTTTTAATCATGTGTTTTAATTTATTTTTGGTGTCTATCATTTCGGTAAAAATGCACGAATCTTCATCTTAGGGGATGGTTTCTGTTAGACAATTGAATATAAATGGTACTTTTTTTCGGGGGAAATGAGAGAGATCAAAAGTATAAAATCTACAATATTTATTTCTCTTGAAAATGTAATACAAGATTTCTCATAAGTAGTTCTTACAGTAATTTATAAATATCAAGTATTAGCATGATTTTTTATATAGACATTTGTAGTAAAATTTTATGAAATTGGATATTTAAATAAAAAATAACAATCTTCCCATTTGTTGTAATTCAAATAATATTAATCTTATGGACTTGAAAATGTTTGTCATTATATATTATATTATTAGTTTATTTACGTACCTACACAATACGTTTTTAAAATTGTTACCCTAATATTGTATTGTATTAACTTATTTAAACCGTTCTGTTACGTTCTTCACATATATTATATTATTAGGAACATGTAAAAAACCGGCATTGTTTTAAAGTGAATTTAACCTATGTACAATGGAAAAATAAACCATAAAATATCCTTATAAATACCTATTTTATAGGTTGACACTGTTTCACACAGATACCTTTTTCGTACGCAGTGATTTATCATTGAATTAAAATTAAACACATTCATTGCAGTGACCAATCATTGAGGACGTAGGGAACACTCAAAACCTACTGTACAGCAGAACGATTTTTTATATTGGGAGATACCTAAGTTATTAAATATTTATAATTATAATAAACTGTTAACTGAATCGAAAAAAAAAACATAAGATACATGAGTACAATGATATATGAGGTCGATTAACCAATGTCTTTATCAAAAACACTTTAAAATATGTATTATCATTTGTAATCAGTAAAGCCAGCGAATTAAATCCTTCGATTATTTTAATGCATTAGATGCTCACATAAGACATAACAACACCAGTAATTCGTAATTGTGACATAATAATTGATCATCAGCAATGGTTACCAATAATAACTTTACTTATCAGTCGTTCATCATACGTCAAAGCTCGTGTGATTTATTAATTACTAATACCGCCAAAGAATTTAGCAAAATTTAAATAGATTAATTTAAATATTAATATTTGTTATATGTTATTATGAATGTGTCGGTATCAAATCCTCGGTATGCTTCTATATTATTAAATTAACAGTTAATACTCCAATGCGATTATTATACGTGAATACCTGCATGATTAATATATTGAGGTGAATATTTAAATTAAACAATTATTACTAGTAATAATTATTATTTATTTATTATTCAATAAAATAATAGCAATATCACATATTACAGTAGATATATTGTATCGTATTCCATTGGCATTCTCTGCAATCTCGGCAAAAAATCCTATAATACCACATACAAATCAATCCAATATTTTATTATTTTATTTTTTATTCGTTTTCAATTTTCATTTCCAAGAAATTGAATTATAGATACACTGCGTACTACTACACGAGATGTCAGATAAAAATATAGTAAAATTATGAAAACATGTGAATAATGTAATATACGTAGCTGTAGATATAAGTACCATCTAACAAAGGTTCAAAGAAACAAAATATATTTATTTTTATAAATCAACTTAACGATTGTAAATAATATATACAACTAAACTAGTGCATTTTATAATTTATAACTAATAAGGAAATACTTGAAGCACTTGCTAAACAAAAGCAATCACTAAAAATAAAATACATAAATAACACGAATCTCATCAAAACCCACTAGATACTCAGATCAATTCTTAAAACTATCAACTGTATAAGTTCCATGTTCGTCAGAATCTCTTTATCTTTAAAGTAATATTAAAAAAAAAAAAATAATAAATAAACATGCAAGAAATTGGATTAGAACACGTTATAATGACATACCTAAGTATAACGGAAATTATCCTTAGTCCATCAGGGACCTATGTCAATAGAAAACATAGAACATCGTTAACATCCGATGAAATAAAGTATCCCAAAACGCTAAGGTAGGTATAGGTATAGAGATAATTTTGGAGCATATTAATCGCACATACAAAATATAATAAAATAATAATATAGTTCTAATATGCCCTAACCTATACCTATCCTGTGAATTGACTAGAGTTTAATTTCAAGTTTCAACTATCAAATATTATCAGTAGTTCCTAAAATACACGAAAAATCATGCTCAAAATAGTATATTGTATATTTGTATATAATAATAATGTTAAAGATCATAATTTAATGGTGTTGAATGCAAAATATACACTCGTAAGTCTTAAAAACATATTATAAAATGTGACTCGGCAGTTATTACCAAATAAAAATATATTATTGGTTATAGCCGTTAGGTTATATTAAATACCTATACTTAATAACAAATTACTTCTCTGTTCGATTCCATATTAAATACAATACTTAATAATTATGGATTGTTGATCCCCAAGTGATATTGTAGAATGTAAGCATTGAAAAAGTAAACGAGGTTTCAGACTTGACGATTATTCAAAAAAAGTCTGCACTAATGAAATATGTTTACAATCAAGTGGCCATCATTCTTCCCTGATAGTTAATTTTTTAAGATGATCGACTTCAATATCAATGCAAATATGAAAAAATGGATAACAAATACATTAAAATGGTAAAGGAAAACAGCTTATCATAATAATATGTGTTAGGTACTTAATGGCTAATAGTTGTATATAATAAATCTCTTCGTCTACAATATTGATGTATTTTGTCGTATTGTACTAATCTATACCTAGATCGCTATAGATATATGTATAATATATACAAAATAATCAAACAAACCAATGTAGGCCAAACAATTTTGACATGGGAGAGGGGGATGTGGCTGAACTTAAACATACACTATTTGATTATTATAAATATTATTAAAAAGGCCATGGAGGGGGATCTATCCCTCTACCCCCCCGCCTTTTGAAGGTTACTGATACGAACAAATACAATACCCAAATACCTTGACGAAATATTCATCCTGAACGCCATTATAAAATGCTATTAATATAATATTTTAATATAATCAAACAATACAATTCCAAAGAATATTAAATTTATAGTAATATTTTAGAAGTTACATGGAAAATACATTAATATGAATAATCGAATTGTTAATATCATATATAGGATCTAGGTATTTTTTTTCGTTAAATAATAATACAAATAAATATTACTACAGACTGCAGTTAATACCTTTTTATCATTATTTCTTACTCTCCAAATAAGTACAATGAGTACTATTTAATTCATACGTACATCACTAAGTCTTGTTTCATTTTCAATTTTGTATTAAACTATAGCCTAACATTTTTCCTTATTGCTTTATAATAATTTATTGAATGTAAAGTTGCTTTTATGATTAAATTAATAAAAATGCAATATTGTTTGAATAAGAAGCTGTATCTACATAAGACAAATATTTTTGTAACTGTTCTTTAATTTACAATAAACATTTTCAAAAAAAAAAAAAAATTAATTACAACAAATTGTATCATGTCTATTGATATATAAAACAGACTTTTAATAATTATTATTGGACATGTTTAATATATTTCTTATTTATAATATTTGTTTCGTATCATACAATTCATACTATATATTTTATGGCAATTTTAGTCTTGTATTAAATTATATTACATCATGACTTTGTAAAGTTATTCATAGTTTCTTTGTATACAGAAGGCAGTTCATAAGAGGATACAGAAAACATAATAATGTGTGTATGTACTGTGTATGGATATATACAGGTATAAGTTAAAAGAGAAGCGTGCAATATATTATTACAGATTACGTTGAAAATCCTTCATAAAGCAACTTAAAGGAAATTACGATGAATAAACTGTTGCATTGATACAAGTATATTGCTATATGGCGCATTGTACAAGTTTCTACGTGCCGTATTGATTTTAGTTAATTTATTTCTTAATTGTTAAGAAATATACAATATTGCGTACATTTTATATTTAAGTTTATGTGATTAATTCATTTACAAGGCATGTGTGTACTAGTGAAAAGAAACCGTTCGTTAACGGAATTCCTAAAGTTAATGAACATCTCATTTAAACTTAATTTGTTTTTTAAAACTAATTACTAAAGAGCATAACAGGTAAATCTTTTACATTATGATTTAGTATTATAATCATACCTTGTAAAAATATTAAATTTTGTTCACGAACGACTTTAGTTGATTTGTGAATAGAAAACAGCCATTATATGCTTGATGGCATAATGTATATTATCTATAGGTATATAGTTCTTTTAATTTTCTAATTTTAATATTTAACTTGGAAATTTTAGATTGAAATATATTTTCCACTTAAAATACTTTAATATAGGTATATAAGTAGTTAATTATATGTATTTATTTTAATAGCCGATATGAGATTAAACTCTAAGATTAAAACCCTAAGATTAAAAACGAATGAATAATACATTTTTTTTTAAAAACACTTGAATACAAATAATGTTACTACCTACGTTTATCTACATTTTTTAAATTATGGTTCGCTCACCAATTTTTATAGTTATATTTTTCCGCATACCCATATACCCTTAAAAACACCATACGGATATGTAAATATTATGATTATATCTTCTGTTATTTTTTTTTTTTTAATATTAACCAACTGTACTCAAAAATGTTTTTTCTTAGACTACCTAGTGATTAATATACTTAGAGAAAATATATTGGCAATGGATGAGATTCCTGTCAGTCCACATTTGATACCAACCGCAGGAACTAATACTAAAAATATAACTATGCGATTAAAAATTGGGTCGCTGTCATCCCAGGGGAGATTATAATTATTACATTTTCTTTGAGAAAACATTTATACTTACTTCTTGCCTTACATCATTAATGACAATGACATTTGTAACGTTAGTAATTGTCTATTGATTAGATTATAAATTATGTCTATATACATATTACAAAAATAGACCAAAATCCGCTCTGTCAAAAACTGGTTTTGCGTAAATATTTCTGTTTTGTCAGAATTCTAGGTTTATAAAAGTATTTTTAGAACACCTTTCATCCCCGTTGTGTCCGTCCGTCCGTTAGTTACCAGTACATAGTTACGACTGTTGACTTTAAGGTATTTATTTATGGTCCGTAGTTACTGTGTACAGCGTATACATAAATGTATTGTGCATGTATTTATAATTTATTGCGTTGTATTAAAATACATTTTGAAATTGGGAATTTAGCACGCTCGCAGGTTGAGCTTTTATAATTTGTTTTTTTTTGTAGTCCCTGATTATTTTAAAAAGTACATGGAAATTTCTATTTGGCTCCCTAAAGTACAAATTCTGGGTGACTTCCCCCTCCCGTCAATCAAACCACATTAAATTTACCTATTGTATAACGCGTAAATACAGATTGTAAATATAATTTTTTTTGTTCAATAAAAACAAAAAAATTACAAAGTACAAACTAGAACTAAATTACTGTCAGAATCACCCTCAATTTTAGAAAATGAAAGCATTTGTGTTTTCAGATCAAAATTTAAAAAACAGCTCACACGTCATGTGTACTTCTTGTTATTTATAAAAAAAAAAATACATTTGTATAAATAAAATCATTAACACACCACTAAACCATTAAAAATACACAGTTGTAATTCAGTTACTAACAAATAGGGGAAGAAGTATTATATTTTAGATCCATTTAAATTGGCAAACATCTTAATGACATGTTAATAAACACGTATTATTACAATGATATATTTATTCAACGAAAATAAAGTAATACATTTTTTTATTAAAAAAATATTAACATTGGGTAATGTTTATATTATTATATCGAATTCTTAACTAAAAACAAAATACATGTAAAGGTCATACATTTTTAAATTTTAAAGCCTGTGTAGAGGATAAAGTGTTGAATACATTTTATCAAGTTGATATTGTTAGGAAAAAAGGGTCTGCAAAGTGTATAGGACAATTTGAAACCGAGGTATATAAAACCTGATTTATTAAATTGGGTCTAGTGGAGAAAATAGCGGGAAAATTGATTAATATACTGTGAAATAAGCACCACCGTATTTAGAGAACGCGCAGTAAGGACTCGGGACTGTGATTGAGCTCTAATTTTATCAGATTTGGTAGTAGATTATGGACAGTACCTACGTTGGCTGGAGTATACCACAATAATAATGTTCATGTGACTAACCTTAAACGCCTGAAATCATGGATAAGTGGGAATGTTAAAATAAATCTTTTTAAAAACAGCTGGCTTGGGATTCCGGCTTGGGATTTTTCCATCCAGATAACTACCTACTTAATCTTAAAACGTATACCTAGTGTTTTTGATGCGATATCACTATTTTCGGTGTAATAGCCAAAAACAGTTTCATACTTATTTCGTAAGTACCTACAAATAAATCCAAGACTGGGCCGTGTAGATATTTGATCAGTAATGATGTACCTGCTCGGTGTCAGAGCTAATTCTGGTTTATAGTGTTATACAGTGTTACTACTTACAATATACCCACCACTACCGTCTACCACTATGTATCTCATAGGTCATTAATTATTGGACGCTCATTGATAGTAGTTTGGAATCCATGTATTCAATAATGCACCGTAATGCAATAGTACTCTATATACGCCGTATACATACATATACGGTACACGGAAAAAGGTATAATAATATAAAGCTCTTAACTACTATATCATATTATGATTAAACCTTCGACGAATATTATAAATTATAACCATACCAAACCTAAAATAATTATGCAAACACTGCGTATTAAATGTACTTACGAGTTACGTACTAAACTATGTATATATCAGTGGCGTATTTAGGTTTTTGTCTTTTGTATGATTTTAAGACTCCGAAAACTTTTGAATATTAAATATACAGCCTATAAGAGGGATTGATTCTCTTGATCCCCCCTCCGTAAATGCGCTACTGGTTTTAATTGGACGATATCAGTAACCAAAATTGAACATAATTAAGAGTAACTAAGATTTAATTTTAAGAGTTTTATCGTCAATACTATAGAAGTTATCCATAAAATAAAAAAATAACTGTAATAAAACATTTAAAAAAATATCAAAGTAACCTCATTTTACATTTGAACTGCATTACATTTTACAAAGAAAACCGATAAGTATTAATTATATTTCTCTTAAATATATTACTAACTTAATACATTTTTAAGGAAAACATTTGTTTTTTTTTAAATAAATGAAATTCAGTATTGGCTAAAAAATAAAAAATAAAATGGGAATTGAGATATTTTACATATTTTAAGTTAGTTTTTACACAATATCATCATATTGCAATGTTGCATTTAAAAATCAAAATTGGTCATTAGATTTATTATTTATTTATGCTAATAATACAAAATTAGTATTCACGAATATATTCTGGAATATACTCTGGAAAACGTACGGTAATCTGTATAAGTTTATTAGTTATATATGTATGTAAAAATGAACTCTTATTTATCCTATGACACAGAAAATTACTAATTAGAAATAAAAAGACTGCAGGCAAAATAGTTTAAATATCTTATCCATGGAATTTTAGTATTTAATTATTTTTTTTTACATCGATCATATTTTTTTATGATAATATTATTTTTTTGTAAAACATGATAGAACTAGTTGTACAATAGGCCTGGATGGTAATATATTACAAACAAAATGAATACCTACTTTTGTATAATGCAACTATAGTACCTATATAATAGGTACTATAAATAATATCATATTATGATTGAACCAAAAATATTTAAATTGTTATTTCTTGTTTAATTTATTTTGGATTCTGGACGAAGAGAGAGAGCTAAAAATATTACTGAAACTTTTATTTATTAATTATTTATAAATTGAATTCTACAGATATCATTTTTTTTTGTCAGTTTAAACAATACATAAAGTATCTGTAATAGATATCAAGATTGTGATTTGAGCATAATGATTTGTATTTCTTATAAGTTATGTTTCAAAATTTTCCAATTTACTAAAGTCATCTATGTTCTAAAAATTGCTGAGGTGTTGATAATTGAAATGATGTAGAGAATAAATTATTTTTGGGTAAACCGAAAAATTCAAATAAAATTTAACCACTTCAATATGAATGTAATATTATTTTGGTAAGCTACTCAGTACTTATGTATTATCTCACTATTTGTTTTATTATCATGTCAATAAAATAGTGAGTAATCGATTATTTCATTATTTGTGGAACAATATGATTATATGAAGCTGTAAATTACATTTAAATTACCTAGTAAAAATATTGTATTTTACTTTAATACTGGTTTTAATATTTTGATCGTAAACATTTCAATATTTTTTGTTTCCAAATACCAGACATTTCTATGTAATATCTAGAGCACGGATTTTTATGCACTAAAAAGTGTCAAAATATGCCATAATATACGCAATTACAATTTATATAAAAATATGCAACATGTATGCAAGAAAAAAACTTTAAGCCGCGTAATATGGTAAAAAAATGTATAATTAAATAATAGGTAGTGCCTAAAAAATGCTTGACAAAATATTATTTTTTACAATAAATTTTGAATTTTGTCAAATTATGCAATAAGGCAATAACCATTAAATATGCAGTTATACGCATACATATTTTTGCTTCAATATGCAATACATTTTACATTCTGGCAAAATATGCATTAAATATGCAGTAATATGAAAAAAAAAATCGTCATTAGCTTCAAACTATTATTAGAATTCGTAAAGAATACTGACAAAAATACCAAAAATATGCAATTGCATTAAAATCTACGCTCTAGTAATATCTTACAATTTAATCTCGTACTATCATCGAGTGTTACATTAATAAGCAGATCCTCTAGAGGTGCGTTCTCTTCATTGCAGTAATTAACCCACGTGATGGCCTTAATTGATATATGTGAGTATTAACTGGCTTTACAATGTATACATGTATATTATAAATATATTGTGTTGGTAAAAATAAAACATAGATAAAATAAAAGCTATACTTTTTGTGGCACTCTTAGCATTGGTTTTTAAAACGATTAAAAATATCCATTTATTGTTTTCAATCCCCACTTTTCAAACATTGTATCTAAAAAATACATATTAATCATATTTTATTCGTTCATTGTCAGCTCATTTTTCCGACAAAATATCATTTCGTTTCTAATGATTTTTCAAAAGCGAATTAATATTCTAAAAATAATAACATATATAATATATTAATATTAATAATTTTATTTGAAATAACATTTTCTTGAGAATAATGTATTAATTTGTTTTTTAAAAAAACACATAACTTTAATTAATGAATTCATTGATTAATACGCTTAAAATAAGTTTCTAATATACGATACTGTACAATTAAATTAAATCCATTCCATAAATCATTATTTTTTCTTAAGACTAGGGACGGGGTCGTAGAGGGAAAAGAACCAATATATTATATAAAATGTATATTACACAATATGTTACCTATATAATTTTGTTTTTTAAAAAAATAGTACACTCTATTTTGGGTTATCTTTACAAAATGTAAACAATACTTACTTTTTTTTTTATCATTATTATAAACTAAAACATTCCTAGCCTAAGTAAGGCTATCTATATCTAGGGATATTTGACAATATACTTATTTTTTAACAGGTAATAACATGATTATTAAAATATTTTTAAGTACTAAGGATAATTAACAATTTTAAGATATACAGAAGTAATAATGTGATTACAATAATATTCAATATTTACATATTTACAATAATTTAATAACTGTGTGTAACAGAGAGGTTGTAGAGTTATCTGGAAGAAGCGTGTGTGTAGAGTGAAGATTTGGATGTTGAGAAGTGGCTTAGTGTAGGAGGTCGTGGGGACGACCTCGTTTTAATCGACGATGAGTTGGGTGAGTGAGAAAGTTATAGTGAATTGCACCTGATGAGTTTGGAAGAGAGCAGTGGAAATTTTTTGCTAATGTTTTTATATGATCTTTGATTTCTTGGTGTCTTTGTGTCTCAAAGTCTTTGTGGAGATTTGCATTTCTGACAAACCATGGGGCATTTGCAATTATTCTGAGGACTTTGTTTTGAACAATTTGCATTTTTTTTGATGTGCGAAGATGCACAATATTACTCCATATCGGGCAAGCGTAGGTAAGAACTGGGCGTATAATTTGTTTGAAAATTAGGATAGAGCATTTTTTTTGTATAGTTGAATTTTTGTTCAGGATGGGATAAAGCATTAAGATGCGCTGGTATGCTTGCTTGACTTTGGATGCAATGTGTGGCCGCCACGTGAGTCGTTTGTCAAGAGTTACACCGAGGTATTTAACCGTCGGTTGCCAGGGTATATTTTTCCTGTCAAATTTCAGTTGTGGGGGGGAGGGGGTAATATAGCGACGTAGACTAAAAATAACTCCAATGCTCTTTAAGGCGTTGATTTTGATCATCTAGTTTTGACGCCAGTGGAAGAGGGTATTTATTGGATCTTGCAGATTTGTAGTTATTGCTTCGATGTTGCGTGATTCCGTGAAGATGGTCGTGTCATCCGCGAAGAGAGCAATATGTGTGCGTGGTGATTGAGAGATGCTCATCGTTGCTGGGATTACTTATATTATGGTTATGCGAAAATTTGAGGTGCAGAATATCTGAGAACACGTTACATTTATCTATGTCAGATTTGAGTCTGTGCGGAGAAGAGGGATGATGTTCATTTCTTGATTAAGTAATCTTTTAGTTTGTTTCCATAAGTTTGACTCGCCGAGGTTAATGTTAGACAAAAATGTATTATACGAGGACACTCTGTAGTTTTGAAGGGCCACTTGGACTTCTTTAGTGAGTTTATTTAAAATTTTTTTGATTGTAGGATTTCTTCGATTTTGCCAAATGCGCCTAATGATATGTTTGCGTCGTATAAGTGAAGAAATGGATGGTGTTAAGATACCGAAACTAGGTGAATTTGATGATACAGGGTTTGAACAAGCTCGCGCAGCATCCGTGACGACTTCCGTGAAGTGATCGGCTGTTTGTTCAGCAGTTTGAATCGTAGAAATAGTTTTAGGTATTATTAGACTAGATTGCACGGTGTTAAAAAATTTGATCCAATCTGGTTTACCTTTAATTAATGAGTCATTTTTCTGGTGTATATGGGGAGATGAATTTAATGTTATTTTAACCGGGACATGGTCTGAGTCGAGTTCTGCTAAGGGTTCATGTACACAATTAAATGGGACTGATTTGAGTATTAGCATGTCTAATATGTCGGGAAGTCGATTTACGTCCGAAGGAAAGTATGTATGTTCACTTGGAGCGGATACTGTATAGAACGTGTTGGCTATAAATTATTGTAATTTACGGCCATTCGGGTTGATAACACGACAGCCCCAATTTGTATGTTTGGAGTCTAGATCTCTGGCTATTATAATTGAGCTATTAAGACTCATTAATTGCTCGTAATTTGAGATATGCATATGACGGCTGGGAGATTGATAAGCACTAACCAGAGTAACAGAACGATTATTGAGTCTAATTTGCACAGCTACGGCTTCTAGACATAATAGGTTTAGTGTGGGCATTTGTTGTTGAATAATTTGGTTACGGACTAAGATAGCTACTCCACCCATAGCTCGTGATTGTGTAACACGATCTGCGCGATGTAGATTGTAACCAGGGAATTTAATTTTGTCTAGACTTGATAAGTGTGTTTCTGTTATACAATCGATATCAATGTTATGATGAGTAAAGAAGTCTAGTAGAGTGCTCCTTTTATTTTTTAGTCCGTTGGCGTTCCAGTTTAATAGAATGGTATTATGGAGATCCATTTGAGTTTAGATGTACGTTATTAAGGACGGCTGGCAGATTTTCTATTATTTCCTGCAATAGTTGAGAAACGAATGTGTTAATTAAGGGTAACAGCGTTTTCATGAAGTCGTTATCTGTGTTGTTTAATGTTTTATCTTGCAATTTATTTTTAGTTGCGGCAGCATATGAACGTTTATCGGTTACGTCATTTTGTGTATTATTAGAAATGTTCACCGGGAATTTGAATTTCGTATGATTGCTTGGAAGTTGGGTAGCTTTATTTTTGTTATTATTGTTTTTTTTTTTTAATTTCTTTGTAGAAAGTACAGCCTCTGTAGCTCGCTGGGTGGTAGCTAAGGCAGTTTACACATTTTGGTGGAGTTTCTATTTCTTTTGGACAAGAACTATAGTGGTGGTGACCTGCGAATTTGACGAATCTAGGTGACTGAGGCTACTTCGAATTTCAGTTCTACGAGTTCCTTATATATACAAGCTTCTGATATATTTACCGGGAGGTTCCTAATGATAACGGATAGTTGTTTGTTTTCTGGGAATTGATAAGTGTGGTTTTCTATACCAGAATCGTCGAAAAGTTTTGTTGTGGTTCTATAATCGTCAATAGAATCCATGTTTAATTTGAGAGCAGATTTTGTGTTCGAGATGGAGAATTCATCAAAAGTTATATTGGCTAATGATGTATGGAAGTTTTGATAATCAGAAATGTTGTCTACATAAATAGGTGGAATTTTTGGTCTAACCTGTGATTGTTGAGAGCTGACTTCGTCTTCGGTGGCGTCCGTTTTGTCGTTGTCTTGGAGAGTCAGAAGTGGAGCGAATCTATTTTTACTCGTATAAGGAGGAGTGAGAGTAACACTTCTAGTTCTTGTATTTTTTTTTTTTTTTTAGAAGTATCTGGAAGATTGCGATCTTGAGGAGAACTGCTATTATTTTTAGGACTCATTGAATAAGATTAATTATAAGAAACACAAACGTTGGGATTGAACCTGTCACGGCGGCTACTGATAACCAACTGAAACAATACTTACTAAACAAATTATACATACATTTATTTAAACTGTTTTTTAAATGTGTTTCATTTGAGCAAATAAAATATTATAATGTATTTACGCCCTTAACTTGAAAAATATTGTGACACTATAAACATATTTTTGTTTAACTTATGATTATATACTATACAAATTATGAAAAATGGAAAACATTATCTTATTTTATTTATGGTACTTATGGCTTTGGTTAGGTACCATGAAAATGATTGCTTATTAAGTTTATTTTGGAGTTTTGTATTTTATGATAATGCTAAAAGGTCAACTGCAAAAAGTTGAAAATTAGGACATTGAATAACAAGTTCCTATAATAAATAAAATTAAATTGTAATATTATTAAATTTTTTTACATGAAACTTTATAATGTTGGGTTATAATGACAAAATGCGGTTGTGTCATTGTAAAATTAGGTTACAAAGAAATATAGTGTGCTGTTGAAAATCACTTTTAAATTAATTTATACTATTAAAAAAATAAGAACTCTGTTGACGAGCTTGAGTTTGGAGTAGATTTTTCCGTTGCTTTTCATAAAGATAAAGAATTACCCACAAACACTGTACTATTTATTAATTTTATATTATAAATATAATTATTCAGTACCGAGTACCATAATATTATTAAGTCCTGGATTATTATAATGATTGTTCTTTTACAATATGTTTTTATTAATTAGCATATGCATGAGGCCTCTTCCGTTGTATTAAAAAAAAAACAACCCATAACCATGATTTAAGTGGCCAACCATATTTAAGTACTTATTTAACTATAAAATATATTATTTCGGAAACCTATTTATTTTAACGAGTTAAGTACAGTAGTGCAATCAGAATTTGTCAATTTGTCGACGGGACTTAGTTTCAAAGTTATAACCTTTTGATGTTTGCAATTTTTAGTAATTACGCCTACGTAAATTATTCCAAGAATCTACTCAAAAAAATTTAATTTGAGTAGGCAATTATTTATTTCAATATGTGCATGCATTTATACATATAGCTACTTAAATTTTATGGATTATGGATCACAATGGTTGGACTGAGAAGTTTTCATGATATAAACCAACATTTATTTTTGAATGGTGGGAGGGTGTTTGGGGCAAATTATTCAATCCCCCCTACCACAAGCGTGGCCAAATTACGCCACTGAGGCCAACCATCAACTTATGGTCTCCGTTAATCTATATGAAAAACATTAACAACTACTCCCTGTTCAAAAACCACGTTAGTGCAACTCTCCTCCGCTACTAACGATTTTTCCATAAGGATGCCTAAATTATATTGTGAACTTATATTATTTGGTTGCAACAAATGTTAACTTTCGCACAGTCTTGTCACCATCGTTACAGCCCTATAGGGTAATTATCAGGAACCTACACCACGCATTTTTATCTATCTTCAATACTGTACAAAAAACAAATTTTAATTAGGTACATTTATATAAGACCAAGAGTGGTCCAACACAATGTAAAAACTTCCAGGTTTAATGACATGCAGCCAACTATTGCCATCATCCTTCCCACTGCTGTAAGTGCGGGAAAGATCACTCCTTAGAAATCTGTACCAAAGCTAAAAGCAACCAAGCCAAGTGCGCCTTTTGTGGGAGTGATACGGTGATAATTTGAGACATCGTTATTCAAATTTATTTCAGAACTTACTGAACTAATTAATCCCCTCCTTATCAGGGTGTTACACAAACGATATATCCTCCATGGTATGATATTATTTTTAAAAACTCTTAAATATAATTATGAAATTATGCTATTGTATTGAATTTCGTGTTTCATTATACGATTATTTAAAAAAATGTAAAATGAATGCATTGATAAATAAAAAATAAATACTAGTTCAAAACTAATTCTTACACATCAGGATTACATTGGTTAAAGATCGACTTGATCTTATTAAATTATTTTTGAAGTTATTGAATTATTATAATTATTTTATAATATACTGTATACTACTATGGGTAGATATATATAATTATGTATTAAAATATAACATTGTGATAACATTTTGATACCAAATTTGCATCACTATTGGGTAGTTATGTTTAAGCTTAAAGTATAGATATTTAAGTGGATCCGATTAAATAAAGTACCTATGAAAAAATAAACAAAATATTAGCTAAGTATTAATTATTAAAGTAAAAAATAAATAAATATATTTCAGGAAAATGTGACGTGATAGCTATGTAATAAGTTCAAACCATAGACCTTATAGTATAAGGTCTATGGTTCAAACATTATATTTTTCAAAACCATATAAATCCACTAATAAATGAAGCTAAACAATTTATTAAATCTTGAATGTATCGCATTATAAATATTAAATATATTACTATAATTATTATTAGTACCTATCTGAACATATTTAAAAAAAAAAGCAATACCTAGAGGGGGTGATATCAATTATATGGATACAAGAATACGTATATAAATATTGTTTGACAATTTATATAAAAAAATAATAGGGACATGAATTATATGTTATAGGTACTGTGTTATAATTGAGGTAAATTATCTGAAGTTTTACTCATAAATGAAAGAAAATAATGATGTCAGTATCCTAATAAATAAATATTTTTTTTTAACTTGAATGCAATGTCATTTTTACATTACAAATCTATTTAACAAGGAGGAAAAAAATACATATTAATTGTTTGGTTAAATAGTGTTAATTGACATTGAAATGTTCTCATTGTAACACGTTTGTACCCACAATTGTTTATAATATTATGATTTAAAAAAAACTAACGGTATTTCACACTGCCGTTTTTTAGAATATTTTAAAACTTTTATTTGTAATAATATTATTACGTCATTACACCGGTACTTAAATGTATATTTTAATTCCTTAAAAATGTAATAATATGTTTGTGATCAACTCGGTCTGTTTGTCTCGAATATAATAAATTATATTTAATTGATTTGCTGATCAGGTCGTTGCACAGAAGTTTTTGAAACAACCATGTTATGGTTTCATTAATACATCGAGAAAATACCAATTTATTACATGTGTGTTATTTTTAGAACAGTAAATCATATTTTAAAGGAATTCCGGGTCAGCGGATTAGCAATGTGCTTTTAGACTACAACGTGTATCCCATGTTCCCCCTGATAGTTAAATCAATATCAAAATTTTATGAATGTTATATGCAAGTTGCTCAGGTGTTTGATGAATAGAGAGAAGTATACATAATATTATACGGCTTTAATTAAATCGTCTATGGTTGTATCAATAAACGTCACTCATCGTCAGGTTGGGGCTTACCACGACGTGTGTATGAATGAATTAGGTATAGTTGTAAATGAAGAAACGAATCAGCTGGAAACAAACAAAATTCAGGAGAATATGTCATCAGAATATTTATCGATAGGAGCGTTACACTGAAAGTAGTAAAAACATAAATTAATATATCGTTATATATTATATATATTTTTTTTAAAGTTATTTTAAGAGTAAGGTAGGATAATTGTATAGAACAATATTTAACATTTTCAATTATACAACTGTATAAATCAATTGAACAATATATTATTCAAAATATACACGATACACCTTGTATTCATTTTTCATACAATATAGTTAAAATCTAAATAATTTTCTGCAAAAGTTAACATCTTTTTAGAATATTAAGTCCATTATTTAGCTCAGTACGATAGGTTTGTGAGTGTTATCCGATATATTATTAAGATTTAACATATTTATTCTACTATGGATTATGAGTAGGTAGTTTGGATATATCAATTGTGTATAATTATTTTTTTTTTATTCAAAAACCATCATAAATAAATTACATAGGATACTAAAAACATTGAGTTTGATTACATGATTATCTATCTCTTTTAAGCTTTTAGCTTGTGTTAGAGATAGAGAGTAATAATTATTAATTAAAACTATACACATTATATTATGTGAGTAGCACAACAAGTGATAAATGAACAATAGAAGTTAGGAGAAAAAAATAAAGAATAATACGGATAAATAGATATTTTTAACAATAGAAAAATTATAAGAGTGAGAAATAATATTTAATATTACAAATAACGTAAAATAATAATTACGTTAAATAACCAAAATTATAAATGTAGATACAAAATTTTAATAACGTTAGGTAGTTAATGTTTAATGGTTTATTTGCATAAATATTTCGATATTATCATAGATCATACAGTGCAATATTTTAATAATCAATTTTTTTCTAAAATATTAACATCCAACCGGTAGGGTTGGTGGTACGCGGAAATTATAAAAACAAAAGAGTGCCTTAAAATACACACATAGGCAAATACACGATAAATAGCCAGACTATAATTACAGCAAACAACACGATTCACGAAAAAAAATGTATTGAGAAAGCATAACAAATGTGTAGTGAAATAATTAAGTTTGAAAATACAAAAATCTAATTGGAAAGTTTACGTAAAAGTGCAAGATGTATAGTTTTAAAATCATTTTGGATAATATCAACAGAGTTATAGCCAATTTAACTAGAAAATATTTTAAAGTATTTTTAATATTTTATTAGATAATATTCCCTGCGGTCCGCATTACAATGCACTATTAAACACCTAAGGCAACCTGAAACACCAATATACAAAAAAAAAAATATAATAATAATACTAATTTCTACTGTTACTATTATAATTTGCGCCAGCACCCATAACACAAAATATGGACTTAGGTAGCTAAAAATATGGATAACATTTTCAAAAAAAATGCGTAAGTGGATGTCACTCTGCTGTACAGTAGGTTACAAGTGGGTCAATGTATAATGGATTGTATAAAACTTGAATTTAATGATTTAATATCACTTTATAAGAAAAACGATTCTGAGCAGAGGCCGTTTGTCAGTCTGAATTATTATATCCTATATAAGTTGAATTAATATTATAATAATATAATATTTTATTCGTTTCTATGGTGATGAACGATAAAACGTTAGAAATTAAAATCCCATTTTTAGCGGTTTTTTGTAATTTGTCGGTGGTTTTTCCCGTGGCATTAAAAAACTATTGAGAAAATCGAAAAATGACCTGTTTAAAGGTACTATAATATAAGTACCATCTTGAACCAATTTGCTAAAAGATAAGGTACTATAATATGTTGAAATCTTCTGGTAGAAATTTTGTATACAGGATAAAAAAAAAAATTAACACCATTGTAAAAATACTAGCTTCTTTGCTCTGCTCAGAATCTAAAATATTTATTTATTTTGAACTGTTTACAAACATTATCAGTTTCCAATTTTTTAGTTTTTTTTTTTTTTTTTTATCAATGTCAATACAATTTTATTTGTTGGGTAAAAAAGCTCGAAAATTTAATAAGAGTTGAATTCAAATTTTACATTACAATGACCCACTTGTAACCTACTGTACAGCAGAGCAACATCCACTTGCCCGCTTTTTTTTTGTGTCTTTCATAATTATTTAGAGCAATAAAAATTACTTGAAACTTTGGGGGTAGATTTTAGAAGCAAATTGGAACAATTTGATACTCAGCATGGTAAAAGTTAAGAAATTTCAGGTTATTTTTAAAGTAATCGGGACAAATTAAGGTGTACAGGAGTATTTACGTAACACCAGCTTTCGGCAAAACGTTATATTTTTTTGCAATCAAAAATGATTAATCGTTGAAACTTGAAATTTTTATAATAAATGTACTTTAGCGTTTTCTAGACATGATATAATTTTGAAAATACTTTGTTACTTTTTTGCGTTTTTTATATACATTTTAAATTTCCTATTTTATTTTTCAGTTATTTTAGTTTTTTTCGATTTACATTGATTAAATTTTTGTTTGTTAGTAAAAAAGTTTGAAAATTGAGTAGAAAGTTCCTCTTAAGTTATTCTCATAGTCATGAAAAAAAGCCATCTTATTTTTTATGATAATTCCATAATCAAATTTTGTTTTATTTGGATAATTACAAGTAAAACAATAACTTTCATATTTTTGTTGAAAATAAATAATGTAATATTAACCATGGAAACTTAAATATTCCAATATTACTTGCACTGTGTTTTTATATGCTCAATATTATTTTTTTTTTATAAATATATATAATAAATGTTTTCGGGGGACGGAGTGGCCGAGCGGATTAAGGCGTCGGTTACGACGCACACCGGCGCCGGTTCGATTCCGGCCGCGGGTGGCAGTTTTCTTCGGGCAAGTCACGGTGTCCGGAGTGAAGTGCCGCCATCCACCACCCGGGCATGGTAGATACCTACGGGTGTCCACTAAAAAATCTGCCAAACTAAAAAAATACATGTGCTTAAACTTTTACCCTCCCCCACAGTAAAAATCACCCAATGACCTAAGTTGTCGCGGGTTAATTAATAAAAATAAATAAAAATAAAAATAAACGTATTCTTGATCAAAAAAACTGGACAAAAGTATTACACAAGGTAAAAATATTAAAATTCATAGGCACAATATTTTTTCAAAATCAAATGGAATTCAAATGCTAACGAAATTCGTGAAAATTACGATACTTTGAAAATTATTTTATAGTTAT
The DNA here is from genome assembly GCF_005508785.2 of Acyrthosiphon pisum. NCBI lineage: Eukaryota > Metazoa > Arthropoda > Insecta > Hemiptera > Aphididae > Acyrthosiphon > Acyrthosiphon pisum. Next base: position 8,739,649 of record NC_042494.1, read on the forward strand.
GTATATCACTCAGACTTTAAATGCTGATTTTAATCGCTAATCCTTGAATATTAAATACAATATTTTACAATAAGATTTTATTAGTCTTTTAAAAATATCAAAAATACATACGCACAGTTTTGTTTTAAAGTAGAACGTTGATGAAATTAGATATTTAAACACTAAATAAAGATTTTTTTAAAAGAGAAAGAAAGAAGACTTTAAACTTTTTGTCAATAAGTAAATACTATTATTATTTTTTTTATAAAATTAATATATAACCTAAAAAATATATTATAGGGTAGTTATTTATGCCATGAACTTTTCCAATCCGTTCTACGATACCTCGTGAATGGTTAATTAAGTTAGAAGCACACATTAGGTATGATATAATATTATAATATTTCATATAATTTATAAAATACAATAAGTTCGATGTTTTTGTTAAAAATTAGTTCAGCCTACCATATTGATACATTATACCTAAATAAATTACCGATGGTATGTTGATAACTATATATTATGATCTTTTCATTTCCAATATTAAATTTCTTTCATCTGTGTTTAGTTATTCATAACTTGTATAGAATACTAAACTAAAATGCTCATTTAGGGTTAATATTTCATTTTTATTGGGGGACAATTCAAAATGTATACTTATTTAAATGTATCTAAACAATATATCAATGACAAGCTATTTTATCAAATCAAAATACGAATAAATTTATTTGTAAGTATATTGAGTAAACTGTTAAACACATCACATGTTATTCATATAAATCTTCACATTGTTGAGTTGGGTAAGATTTTGAAATTTTATTAAAAAGTTTAATCGTATTATAATATTAATACGTACGAAAACTGCACAGTATATAGATATTAGATATACTGTGAAAACTACTGAAAACTTAACAGTCAACTATTTCAGGCAAATCTGATTCAAAAATAGTAGGTATTTGAAGATACATAACTTTTATTTTGATACTTTGCAAGTTTTAGTTCCTTTCAACCAAGTTCTATTATCATAATAGCAACTATTTAAAGTCTCAAAAGTCACCTATTCGCAAATAATGAATAGGAAATATACTTTTCGAAAGTTTTATGATATGAATTTTGCTTCTTAGGTACTTTTACAAAATAAATCACGTATATGTAAACAACTGAACTCACATAAATCGTATAAAATAACTAGATATGATATTTTATTAAACTCGTAGTATACAGATGATGATCATGGCTCATAACTGTGGTTATTAATAATATGTAACACACAATGACACTCTATTTCATATAATAGGTACTTCAGTGTATTACCTATATACCAAAAAAACACAATCATTTTTAAGTTACTGTTAAAATGTATGGTTACTTGGAAATACCTACTACACCGGCAGTATTGTGCATAATCTATAATATGGATAAAAATAATTTGAAATATCGTTTTATCTATCTATGTAAAATGGTTATTTGAGATAAACAATTATCTAAATAATTTTTCGCAACAAGATTTTCTATTTGTTTTTTGGCTATCTCATTGCCTATATAGCAATATAGCATATTTATTCGATATTATGTTCTTTAGATCGTTTGTGTATATTTATTACAACACTGTTATACCAGACTACCTATTATAATAACTACATCACCAGTAGTTTGGTTACGAAATGTCGTCATTAAATCCAAATGTTAGTAGTTTTGAACAAACAGGTCAAAACTCAAATCTAAATAAAACAACTAATCTCTTGTTCTATAAATAATATTACTGATAGTCGAAATGTGTAGCTATTTTAAATTTACTAAAATAGTAGATTTAATAATTGAATCACGGAGGTCTTTACACCTCTTTATGGCTCTATCTAAAAAACATAATATCACAGACCATATAAAATATAATATAATATAATCTGTGATAATATAAACAAATTTGTATTTTGTTGGCACACGCAACATATTACACCAACTGTTATTAAATTTCACTTATGAATAAATAAGTGAAAAAAAATACGAACATTTTACCTACCACTGATTATTTTTTTTAAAATAAAAATAGAAATAAATTCATTAACTTATGCAAAAATAGGAAAAGAGTAGAAAACCATTCTGCAGCTGTACAATAGGTGTAGGAGTGTAACTCCTCATTGAGTAGGTCACTGTAATGGATGTGTTAAATTTGAATTCAATGTTAATCATTGCACACGAAAAACGTTTCTGAGCTGAGACTGCCTATCATCATATAAATATATTTCTGTTGCCTATTAATTATTATAGTAATTTATTTTACTATTAATAATAATACGGTATAAACTATAAATAGACAATAGCATAAAATTAATCTAAATGTTTTATAAATGTATCATTGTATAATGTGTATCTTAAATGCAGTAATATATGTATAATCTAATATCTAATCCCCAAGAAAATATTTTTTAATTACAACAATACACTATTATACACTCGTATAATATACAGCGTAATTTTTTAAGCATGCTCTACGCCTCTACCCTATTTTCATGCTTAAATTATGCATATATTCAAATTATATTTGAATTATTACATATAATATTCAAA
>NC_042494.1:8742245-8775959 GCF_005508785.2 Acyrthosiphon pisum
TAAATGCAGTAATATATGTATAATCTAATATCTAATCCCCACGAAAATATTTGTTAATTACAACAAAATAAATAAAATCGTTAGTCTTCGTTTAAATATTGAATTTCATCAAAATTTGAACTTCAAATGTTTATAAAAAATAAAATCAAGTTTATATATTTTTTATAAGAAATATTGTATTACATTTTCAAGTCTTATAGCTATAAAAATTGAACACTACATTTTTATTTATAAAATAATTAGTAAATGTTCATGGTTTAAACCAATTTTGTCAACATTTTAACTTTAAACTTTAAAGTTTGAATGTTTAAAAAAAAAAAATCGTGCCTGTGTTTCTTTAATATTTTTAAGGAATCTTGTCTTATATTTTCAAACTGTTTTGACCTATTAAAAATTTCTTTATCAATATTTACAGAGAAAAAACTAAAAGAATTCGAAAATGTCTATAAATAGCTCACAATGAATCAAAATATTTTGAAATTTATAACATGTATGATGTATCTATATAAAATGGTTTTATAAATGTGTTTAATAAGCATTAAAAGTACACAAAGCATTTCTTCTACTATATATCGTGTGCACTTGTACATCAAAAACACACACACATCATTGTAAAATAAATTGGTGCTCCGATCAGAATCTAAAATAAGTAGGTTAGATAATTTGTAACATTTTTTTTTGTAGTTCCGGTGAAATATTAAGTATGAGTGTAATTAGACAACAAACAATTTATAGTCGGAAAAGGTTATGAAAATAACATAATTAATTGATAATTAACTTTGTATTATTATCCATTTAGTACTAGTTATTTATTAATTATTAGATACTTGAATCAGATACTAGTGATGTAATGTGTTTACAATTGGACAGATCACTTGTTCGTCGAACAATATTGATAAATATAATATACAGCGTAATTTTTTAAGCATGCTCTACGCCTCTACCCTATTTTTATGCTTAAATTATGCATATATTCAAATTATATTTGAATTATTTCATACAATATTTCAAATTGTAATTTTTAAATAAACTTGAATAACACATTTTCAAATTCTTGAAATATTTTGTACCACTTATTGATGAACCTGTGATAATACAAACTTCTGTTTTTAAAATAGGAACCTCCCTTTTTATTTTTTAACTATTAAGTAGGTATTTTTTTTTTTTTTAATTTTGATGTATCTTAATCAACATTTGAGTAAGTAAATTTTGAGTTATATAACTTTGTGTAACAAAAATAATATATTTATGCCCTAAGGTAACAAGTTAAGTAGATTGGGGGCTAAGACGATTTGTAGAAGCCGGTAATTACTATTGATCTATGAATATAAATAATCTGTAAAAATTATCCAAGTATAATAAATATTAAATACTACATCTATAGTTTTACAATAGGTTATATTTTCATAAAACCATTTTTAAGGATAATTATCCTTAGTTTAAATATTTTAATAACTCAGAAATTACTCGTTAAACTTTTGATTTGGATACATCAGAATTTTCAAGAAAATCATTCGCTAAAGAATTTGCAGTAAAAATGGAGGGGTTCTCATTTGAAAAATATAAATTCTGTATCGTCAGAGGCCTACGGGACACTCTTCAAGTAAGAAGTATAAAAAATAACAGAGATTCTGTGAAATAAGCTTGATGAGAGAATTAGAGAAATAAGTTTCTTGGTGTCTTTCAATGTGATTGCAATGGGTTTCAGTTATTTTACAACAATATACTCACTCATTTATTAATTTACTATTATTTATAACGCAGTAGGTACATGAATTTAAAAAAAAACACTAGGTACCTTTATAATATGTTTTTATTGCGGAAAAATAACTATATTGATACAACTCACCATCTACATTTTTTATTTAGAAAAAGATTGGTATAATTGAAAATAAAATGTACCTGGATATTTTTCGTACAATTCAATATCACGTATTTTAATATTATCATAAATGCACCCTTCTCAACGACCACCCATGATTGATAGCCTGAATCCCACCATTAGTATTCAGGACAATGTTATTGAATTTTAGGTGCTGAGCAAACTAAGTTTATCATTGAGTATTTGGATTTAACGTTGATGTACACCTACTTACCTTTAAAAATACTGTTTAGGATAGTTTTTTTAAGTTCTATAAAATTATTAACAGTAAAAATGTTTGATGCATTTATAATAAAATCGTTAAATTATTTATCTTTATTTTTTTCAAAGTACCTACTTAAAATATTATATTCTTGAAATATTGAGTTTATTAAAAACTTACTACATAATGTGATATTAATAGCTTTCAAATAATATAATATAGGTATTAGGTACTACTACTATTTAAAACAAATCAGACTTCACTAATACTATTAGTTATCTACTTTGTTACGTTCTCAATATTTTAGATTCTAAACAAAACATAAAATATAATATTACTTTGAGAAAAAAATATTTTATGCAACACTTTATAAAATTGAATTGTTTTGGGATGACATATCAATTCAAAATCTTATCTATAATTATCTTAACCATACAAAAATTATGAAGATCTTGAAGTAAAATGGTAGTACTATTATTTATAGAATTATTTATTTTATTGATAAATGTACAATTGTTAATAATATTGTCCTACTTATCTTATGGCTATTGTTGTGTGGTTGACACAATGAATATGAAATATTACTATTAGCACCTATTAGTTTTGTGTCTACGAAATTTCCAGATATTTTTGAGTGACTTTAGCTCCCACGGTATTTGCACTATTCTTTTCAAAATATAGACTTACTAGAATTTATAAAACACTACGCACGCAGATGCTGAGGTGAGCGAAATGATAATAGTACCTATAGCCCCTGGTTTCCATATCATTTCTGGATATTTTAAATTTTACTTCATGAAATAAATCTCGGGATCTCGCAGGATGATCAAAAATAGTTTGTTTCACAGCATTTGCGAAACTGATACCATTGCACGAAATGGAAACTTGAATAATAAACTTTGTGTAACTCGATCAAATTACGCGGAGTTCGGTCCGATGGACGAACGAAACAACCGACTTCCATTAAAGCGGACACGAGATGCGAAGCGCAAATGACAAGTCGTGTCTAATCGGCCGTCGATAACAACGGGTCCACGCATAATTACACCTAACACCTCCAAAGTCAGTTACGAATTCTCGCAGCGCAGATCCATACAATCATTCCGGTGCTATATATCACGCTTATATAGTTTATATTGTCTGTTATTCTGCGCAAAGGCCAAGATTATCATGCATTATGGTGGCAATCGCCATCAATCCGTCAGCCGTTCTGTGTCTAATACTCATTCATTACAGTATTCAGTGTTGTATTACTGAGCAGTACCTTACGTAAGCTGGTCCGGATTCCAGAGCGGCTGGAAGTTACGAGCTGTTAATTTCAAGTGTCCGGTACGCGCTCAATATAGTATCTGATTCGTTGAGTGGAAAATAAAATGCTTCCGATTCCCAGAAGCAGACGATACGGCCGTCGCCGTGCTCAAGTCGGAAGTTATTATTTCCCGACTGCGATCAAAGTTCACGCACAAAACGAAATTATAACGCACGGGTCCACGAAATCATTTATTTTGTAATATCTCCGGTAAGACAATATTATACATTACGCGTGTAAGATAATAATATAGTTCAAGCATTCCGTGGTATCTGGTACGTATAATACTGTCTATTTCCCGAGTAAAAAGCACTCAGCATCCCGCGATGCGCAATCTCCGACCTGCTGGTTAAATCTTTTCTCTCGCATAGTTGTTTTTCCGTTTGGATAATTGACACAGCCTCGAAAATAAAACAAATAAAAACAGCTGCACCTCAAAACTTAAAAATCTCACCACATACTGATGTTTATTTTATGAGTCTCGGATTTCTAGCTATACAGAAAATAATATAGAAATAGCTTCGAGTTTGGATGACGTGCCGGTGCAATTTATTCAACCAAAAGCGAAGTTAAATCATTACGTCAGTAACTCGACATCTTCGACATCAGCTCATCAAACTACATAAATATACATGAAAACTGAGAATAATATTATTTTAAATCCTTTATCAAGCACCCCCGCAGTCCTATTTACACGCCATCGAATCGATATTGAAACGATGCAGTGTGTAATACTATTTGGTTGGACATCGGGCAAAACATATTTCGTGGTAATTATAGACAAAAAATGTACCTGAAACTATTGCAAGTTTATGTAAAATCTACGTACTTACTATTATCAGCAATTCAAGATTTCGTATCCATATCGTGTAACTCGACAAACACCTCTATATTATGAAAACCTCAGCAGCGGTAGAAACAGTTATTATGTCCGCGACATTTACTACAGCGATACGAATTAGTGCATATTACGTAAAATGTATATTATGGAAAACTATAAACCTGTAAAATACGTACCCACTACCAATTTTCAAGTTTCCCAGTGCGTAAAATACAAACGTAGACGTCTAAACGATTTTCTCCTAAAAAGAATAATAATATTGTATAATAGTGAAGTGGGTACTAATTGATTGAATAGATATTGTGAAACGTGTTACGTGTATCTTATTTATAAAAAACATAATAATAAAAAAACAAACATTTATATGAAAAAAAAGCATCCACGTCCGCGCGCACTGCTGGGAAAAAATAATTTATGATTGAATTATTTTTTAATATCGCATTTATAATTTAAAATTGATACTTTTTAATAAATATACATTAATTAACAACAATTTATTATTTTACTAAAATACATTTGATTTGTTTATGAAAAAAAAAGACCTACTTAATGAAATCAACCAAATTCCATGATTAAAGATGATTAATTCTGTTAAGGTATAGTTTTATTGATTTAATACCTACATAATACATATTATATTTAAAAGTATTATATTATTCAATTAAATTATAGTAATTATGTTTATTGGAATTTATGAATTTTAAGTAATTGTTATACAAGACTTAGGATACTAATAATTATCGTAATATTATTGAGTTATCAAATATTTTTACAATACTGCAACAGGAGTACGACTACTGGCTAACGAGGAGAACTTAAAGAAAAGAATAAGTTGGTGTGTGTATCAGTATTTGAAAATGGATATATTCTATACTTCGATTGGACGTATGCTGCATATAGGTGAGGGGAGTGTATAGTGTGCGTATAGTCGTATAGAAAATCAACTTTTGTGCCTCTAAAATATACAGAAAAACATATGTATCGGTATAAGTATAATAATATATAGTTCGTACGTTTTATATTCACCTAACTTATCGTGTTTATTATTATTATTATTATTATTATAATATATAGTAAAGCCAATACATTGTATAGTGAATTTATAAAATAACACTTCTGTCACGTACAAAATAGGTGTGTTAAAATATTTCGTTTGACAAATTATTACTAGAAAAAAACACTATTGGGAGTTTAACACAACAGTTGTGTACCGTTGCGTACGTGTTTGTTTTAATTAATCATATACGGAAAGGGGTTATTATTTAACAGAGAAGGTTAGACATAAATGTTTTATGAAGGTATATATAGGAATATAATATAAAGGCTCAGAAAGTTTCTTCATTTTCAATGAATATACCAATTCGGCGTCCCTACATTTTGTTTTTGTATTTGTTTGTACCAATGTTTGGTAGGTATGTAAGTATGTTGTTTGAATTTAAATGAAATAAATCCGCATTTAATTAAATGCCTAATCATTTATTTTTTATGCATGACTGTAATACTTTTTTATACAAAATATTTCAATTTATTTACTATCGACTTTTACTTGATATGTTGAATACGTTAATATCATTACTTATTACGGTGCTCTCAGAACGTAAGCAAGTACTAAATAGTATACACTGTTTTAGTATTAATAAATTGATGAGCATATACGTAAATATTAAACGTCACTTAAAATTAAAGCTACTCCTTTGGAACCTATAACAATTACCATGTATTTGTTAATAACATCAGCCACCGGGACTCCTAGTAAACATAATATTATTTTGAAATATTGCTTTAGTCATATTGCTTTATATAACTTGCCAAGATGTACAACGTTTAAAATACAACATGACGTTGTGAATAATAACAATTACGTTGTTTAATATCTAAATAGTCATTCACACTTTCATGAGAAAATTATAATAAATAATTTCTGAGAGAAATTTGTATAAATCGATTAAAATATGTTTAGTAGTTGTTGAATTTGCATATAACGATTCACGAATAAGTACAACAAGCCATCCTTCAAATTGGAAATTGAAACTTTTTACTGCTCCTAAATATGACGTCACACACACACACACACACACACACACACACATACACAAATAGAACAAACAAGTATTTCAAAATCAAGCCAGTGTAATAATATATAAGTAAATGCGCATGAATAAAACAAGACGAGAAATAAAACGGATGGTTTATATTTTCCGCTGAGGATACATTTTGTTCCCCAGCTCGTTATTCGTATGAAGCTTGGCTATCGAACGTTTGAGTAGGTAGGTACGTTATACCTATTTGGCTAAACGATTGAAAACTCTAAAAATTCACAAAGAAGCCACGAATTTACGTGCATCGTTTCCATATCATTAAATTGGCTTTCGAACGATTCAGCACATTGAATTTTTTTAAACTGAAAATTTAAGTGTAATTAAAAATAAAAATAATAATTTATATTGTTAAAATAATAGTTTTAATTAAATATGACGTATAATATATTATATAAATAAAATGTGCGATAAAAATGTTTAAAGACATAGTCATAACTCGTACATTTTAATATTATAAATAATATGTCTATAAAGTATATAAATAATGGATTAATAGGTACATAATAAGTTGTTATAACTTGCATTTTATTATGCCGATTATCCGGCATTGCGTTGGTCAACTTAGTCTAAACATTTTAATAAATTAATGACTTTTATGCCACATATTCAATTTATTTTAGATTCTGAGCGGAGCGATGATAGATTAATTCTAAAATGATATGGGATTTTTTTATTATGATTTTTATTTGTGTCTGTCATCATCTTTTGGGGCAATAAAAAATAAAAATGCTTTGGTTTTCTACTTTGGCATTTTTTTGGTTAGGTATATAGTTGAGGGTATATTAAATGTTCACCGAATTTTTATAGTTTTCCATATATCATACAATTTTCAAAATATTTTAATTCATTTGAGCTATTTATAAGCATACGTTTCGAATTTTTAAGAAGTTTATCAAATTTAAAATACAATAATTATTTTGTACTTAAAAATTTATAAAATGTTCCATAAAATAGCTAAGGATTGAAAATGTAAAACAAGGTTCCACGTAAATAGGTTATACGTATATAAATTACTTTATTCACAATAATATCATCAAATATACCTACTTAGTAGTTAGTAATAACATAGGCTGACTAACCGTCTTCCCTCAGAATAGTTTTTCTTAATTTTACCTAGTTAATATACAATATGCCATCAAACATATAATAGCTGTTTTCTACTCACAAATCAACCAAAGTCGTTCGTGAAATAAATAATATTCTTACAAGGTAGGATTATAATACTAAATAATCATAATGTAAAATATTTACCTGTTGAGCTCTTTAGTAATTAGTTTTAAAAAAACAAATTCATTTTAAATGAGATGTTAACTAACTTTAGGAGTTCCGTTAACGAACGGTTTCTTTTCAATAGTATACACATGCCTTGTAAATTAATTAATCACATAAACTTAAATATAAAATGTACGCAATATTGTATATTTCTTAACAATTAAGAAATAAATAAATTAAAATCAATACGACACGTAGAAACTTAAATTTTATTGTACTATGTATTGGTTCACATATTTAGTCTATTCAAACATTTTAGTAACTCTAACTATAATATCTTAATACTTTGGGGACAAGCGTGCCTGCATTAGATATTTTTATGAAAAATAGTTTAGTTGAAAAATATTAAAAATACATATAAGTATGCACACTGCACAGTTATTTTTTTATAAGCATTTAAAATTTGATTTTTGCCAACATTTATCAATTTTAAAATTTAAAAACGATTTTGTTGTTAAAAAATTATAAAATGTTCAACTTTTATAGCTAAGGATGAAAAACTTACAACCAAGTTCCACGTAAGTAGGTTATTTTGTAACCAAAAATTTTCAAAAGTATAAAAACACAGTTTTTATAGTTATTTTATGTTGAAATTTGGAGAAAATTACATAGTAAATAACCAAGAATAACGTTTTTAGTTATTTTGTTGTAATTTTATAATATTAATTCAACTTACCGGCTACCGCGTATTACCGTATTAATAAATAAATAATAACAATATCAATATAATATAAAATATCCACACTGACAAACCGTCACTGCTCAGAATCGTTTTTCGTATGCAATTCAAATTTAATAACACCCATTATACAGTGACCCACTTGTAACCTACTGTACAGTAGAGTGACATCCACTTACCCACCTTTTTACACCTTTCTCCTTATAGATAAAAACGTATCGTCGACTTTTTCATGGCTTCAAAATCGCATACCAAAAAATTATTAAAGCCACATTCCTAGGTCATCAAACTTTTTAAATGATTTTCAAAATTGATTTTCAATGTCTATCCGGGTCAGTTCCAAATTTCGTTTCATAAAAATTATTAAATAGATATGACAATTAGCAAAGTTGGAAAAAAAATCGAACTTTTTCAATCATATTACTGAAAATGCAGTTTTTAGTGGTATTTTACAGTGTACTGTGCTTACATGTTGGTAAACAAATTAAAAAATCACATCATTGAAAGAATAATACATTTATTGCAACTCTCAGAATCTAAAATATTATACCTAATACGTTTATTTATATCCATCATAAATATAACTTTTCAAAGTTACCTTATTATAATGATTTATTTAGGTATCTACTCGTTAACTCGAGTTCACTTTGACGTTTATATTTTGAATTTTTATTTATTTATTTTTATGTAATCGGTACCTAATAACTAAAAAAGAGTATATTTACTATTAATCAAAAATGAGACTATTTTTAGTATTTAGCCATTGTTATAATATTGTATACTGGTAATAACTATGTATATGTTGATTGTGTGTTTATTCATTCGTAATTTAAATTTGGTTTTGGTATACTTCATAGCAAATCTAAACTGTTATTTAATTTTATTCTCACTACATCGTTTAGTTAAAAATTATCATTATGACACTTTATTTTGGTTGATGAATGATAATATTAGATATATTACCTATAAGGATTTAGTGATTTAGTACTCAATTTTATTGATCACTAGAAACTATTAAGTATACTTACTGGAAATTTATTAAATATTTAAGTATTTTCATGCCATGATAAAAATTAAAATAAAGACTTTATAGAATTACTTAGTAGACTATTTTTATTGTATGGAAAAAGAGAACTTGAAATATGCACTTTTATGGGCAAACACATTTTTATTATTTTTTTTTTTTGTTACCGATACCTATATAATAAAATAACATATATTACTAATTTTAATAGTTTAATTAAACTAAACATGTGATATCTACTTTAATAATATTGTGTTTTTATGTCATAGAATAAACTTGAAGATAATATACTTAAACAAAAATTAAGTCATAAAATAGTAAAATAAATATTTTTCTTCGATTTTATTAAACTTGAATGTTGACTTTACTTAGAAAAAGCGTAGGTATTACCTATAAATATCTTCCTGTGAAAGTATATTATAAATAAATAGGTATATTATAAAATGTAATATTAAGTACTCTCTTTTATCTTTTCACATTATTTATAATGAATTTAAATCAAATGAGTCTAACAGATTTATTTTACTAGAATATATCATATATTATTAATTTTGTCTTCAATTTTGAATTTCTATTGTTATGAAAACTTAAAATACTTACATAGTGAAAACATACAATTTCAAAACTTTAAATTTTTTTTTTTTGAAGTAATATGCAGGACATTATAAATATATAAATAGTCTACCTATGCATTTACTATAAAGTTACTATTTATATACGAATTAACTATGAAGTTTTTAATACTATTATATTTTTGAGATAGTTTAATAATTGTAATGTTTATTATATTATGGTGTATACGATATACCTACGTATAGTTTAGATTCTGAATGTACCGAATGATGAATGTTTGATTTTACAATCAATAATGTAGTGAAGAGCAGTGTTTATATTATGTTTTTCTTGTAAAAACTATAAGGAGTATTTAAAAACTTTTATCGGACCTTATCTATCGATTGAAAATTTAATCTAGTTGGTACTTTAGATAAGTAAACATTTGATTATTGGATTAGTTTCTTCAAGCATATTGGAAAGTTCCCGGTATTTAACGTCATCGATATTCGCTAATTTGTTGTAATCCACCAATAAATATGGTAGAAACTTACTACCTACTTCTTACATAATATTATGTGATTATCGTAGTTTTAGTATTTAGGTATAATAATTAAAATTATTTTGAGAACTATCCTTTGATGTCGGTGTGCAAGCGAAGAGAGAAAATTGTTCTAAATACTAGATTTGAGTAACCGGACCGGACATTTAATTATTTTAGATAATATAAGCTTATATTAATTAAAAAGGAATACTGTTTGTATAATAATTATACAGAGCTTATAAATTATAATTAAAATGTGCTAAAATCCAGTACCGGTTAAATTTATTGAATGGAATACCTATATGTATTATATTACCAACTATGTTTATTTTTAGTTTCCCATGTTCAAGGACTTAATTGACGTAATTTATTGTACTTGTTTTTCAGAGACATATTTCTTGACTACGACCAAAGTTCTTTTCTGTTTGAACAGATGAATATAGCAAATTAATTGTCTCGTACACAATTAACTGGCCACCCACCCATTAATTGAATTTTATTCATTCACATCCAATTCAAAACAAATTAAATATTTATTTGTGCATACAAATAATATAACAAGTGCAGTCAGACATAAATTACACATGGGCGAATATTGAATGTGATCTTGGAACAACGCCTGATTTGTGTGTATCTTAATTATACAACTCTGTATTAGGCACGTAGGTAAACAACTAAGAAGTAAATAGTCTCATTTTCCTGGAATTAGTGTTATAAGCTCAGTGGGATTTATTTTTCATATTATGCGTATATAAGGAAATGTGGTTTTTTTTTTGTTTTGAATTTGTTTTTGTATCATGTTGAAAACTAATTTCTCCACGGATGTAAAATCTTAAACGGTTTTATAATCCTTCCGTAAAGTAATACAACAACGTGATACAACAGTTCTGTGATGTATATAGTTTTCTAATGCCTACATTTATCCCATATTATGGTTTTTGCTTTTTAAACTGAAAGAAGATTTCACAATATTAGGTATATACGTAGTTACAATATTATAAGGGAGACAGAAACCACATCACGCATGCATACGGCCATACGGGACGAGGAAACTACTAGGTACTATGATCGGTAGCGCAACAAGAAATTTCCCGAGGGATATCCATAGTTATTGAAACAATAAATTTACATTAATAGTGAACACACTTTGTTCTTATAGAGGGCCGGAGGGGGGAGGGGTCTACGACCAGGAACTTACTGGATGCAGTGGGGTATGTATTTAAGTGTTAGGCTATCAAAAGTAGCATCTAGCGCTTTTTTTTTGTATTATTAATGTATTTTTAATGCATTTTTTTATTCACAATGATAAAATTGTCAATTTAGTATTAAATAAAATAAAAATCGTTATTATTACTGTCGATAAAAATATTCAAGAAGATGATTAATGTGGGGGCATCGTGGGGGAGCTGTAATCACCCCCCCCCCTCTCATCCCCTTCGCTTCAAGATTCAGATACACCACTGAAAATGAATTAATACCAAATATGATATATAATACAACACTAGCTGTAATATATACTACATTGTCATCGTCATCGTCATCGAAAAGAGTATAAATAAATACGTGTGGCTGACTAAAATAGATATAACGGGCAACCGATAACGACAACGTTTATTCTTTAAATTATTATATTATTATTACAGTATCACACATGCTTACCCTTAGGATTGTAAATTCTCCACGCACGCTCCTACATCCACGGTGACGTATTGAAACCGCGCAGATACTGATATATAAGTAATCGGTTTTTAAAATTCGATCTCGATTTTTTTTTTTCTTTAAAATTATTATTTCAATCTCGGTGTGTCCCGCGGCGAACACGCGCAGGTGATCCAACACACATCGGTCACTGGAACCGGCGACGAGGGAAAGATTTCAAAACGACAGTATTTTATTATATTATGCGATGGACAACGCCGGAATGAAGTGAAATTGAACGGGACCGGAGATTAGAAGTTTTTCGGCCCGTCGACTTTAACAATATCACAATATAATGATCATATTATCGTGCACGGTCGTATTATTTTGTGCTGTCCGGAAACAGATCCGCGTATATACGTTCGATGCGAACGTCTACTTCCGGCCGGCCGCCGGTATCGGAAACACCGCGTTTCGATGGCCGCCGCCGCCCGCCGAGCACTGCAGCTGCTACCGTACAACAACACACACGCGCCCACACGCCGTCCGTCGACGTTTGCTGCCACCGCCACTGAGACACCACTCGTCGTCGTCGCCGTCGCCGCCGTCGTTTACCGTCGCCGGTTAGCGTCCTATACAGCGCGAGCACACACACGCACACACTTGTTGCCGCGGCGGTGGCGCTAACGTCCGAGACTCGTGTGCCGCAAGTGATCGCAGTCAACAGTATATAATAATAATATCATGAGCTCGCCGAATAATAATGATATAATGTCATACCGCGGTGTGATATCATCGGAGCCAGATTAATGGTTGTCGTCGTTGATATCGCTCCGGAGCGATACGTTCTTATGTTACACCCAATCAATTGGCACCGGCTTTATAGTTTTTAAGACGATTCATACGATTTTGTTTTGCGCAGTAGGTATACGCAATAAATGGTTATAAATTATTATCACGTCTTATTATTATTGTTTATTAAACGCCGAAACGGCAATTTTACATAGTATAACGAATATGGTATGAATACAGTAAGGTAGGATACAGAAATAATTTAGATAAAAGTATAAATAATTCAGAGTATACATGTTATAATATAGATAAATAGTATAATAAAATTATAAACTAGTATAATTATAACACTGGTCCACTCATGTCAAATATCTAGGAGTCACCATTGGCCGCACTTTAAACTTTTCCCAGCACATTCAAAATATAACCCAAAAGGCAACAAAAACTCACGGCATACTATTCCCGATCTTAAACAAACGAAGCCCTATCCCAACCCTATCCCAACAAAGGATAAACATACTCAAAATGTACATAAATCCAATACTTACGTATGCAGGCGCTGCCTGGGCTCCATTCATCACCAAGTGACAATGGAAGAAGATCGAAGCCGTACAGACAATTGGCTTGAGAACGATACTGGGCACTCCAAACTACGTAACAAACAGAGTCACTCTCTCCACCGCCAATCTAAAACAAATCCACTCCCAAGCCACCTCATTCTTTCACAAAAACTCTCTTTCAAGATTTATGCATATACGACAGCTCGGGCGTGAAGAACAGGCCACACCCTCTCGAACCTTGAAAAATCCAAAAATAAATAAATTGGGTTTCAGAAAACCCACCCTCTCAATCACTTTAAACACAAAATCATACCTAAACCTCCACTACTAGTAAAGGCACAAAGCCTGGTATATAGAAGACCCTTGGTCGCCCACTAAGCAACGCAAAAGATTATAAAGGTAGAAGTATACTTAGTGGCTTAAGGATTATTGGTTGTTTGCAGCTCTGAGCATGCGATGTCGAGTGTGGTTGTGCCCATAAGAGGTCTTGTGGGTTGTGACATAATTGTGATTGGTTTCTGGAAGAATGAGAAGGAACTCTAAATGGGATGGCTGCAAGGAGATCAGGAATGTCCAAAGAACCATTTAGAATTGAGTTTAGAAAGTCTAAGTCTGCTTTAGCCAAACGAGAGGTAAGAGTTGGGATGTTCAAAACTTGCCTTATGTTGGAATAATCATGATTTTCATGATAAATTTTCATTTTGAAGGCAATAAAGTTAGGAAATTTATTTTGGACGCGTTCAAGTCGTAGCTGGTTTTCGACTAAATATGGTTGCCAGACCACAGATCCAAACTCTAGAAGAGAACGGAAAAGGGCATAGTATAACGTACAAAGGCATCCAAACGACTTAAATTATTTAGTATTACGCGTATGATCTTATCGCTTATTATCAGATATTAAACTTAAATACCTATGTTTTTCTCTACAGCCCGAAGGTATTTTTATTCAGACGGACATTAGTTTTTAAGAATACAATAGGTTCTAATGAGTGTATAAATAATATTATAAATGTAAACATTATAAACACAATTTATAACGATAAAATACGCCCTGCAGTTGAGCAGTTGGCTGAAATCCATTCATCCGGACATAATACACATGAGTAATATAATATATATTATATACATACACATTTTGTATACATTAACATGTTTGGGGTTGTTCCTCAATGATATAGGTAGTCCCTTTCTTTTCTTCCTTAGCCAAAGTCACTTTAACTAAGTCATACGCCTCCAGGCGCCTGAGTGAGTTGTCAAGACGTTGCTTATTAACTATTATAATATTATAGTATCTACCTTATAATATAGTACTCTTAATTAATAATTATTATTGTGTGTTGTCGCTCTTATGCTATGAATTTCACAAATCATGGTTGTGTTTGACATTTTACTTTCACTCTCACCCTTAAAATATATCACATCGACCAATGAAAAAACTGAAATCGTTCGTTAAGATAATAAATGAATACATGCATTCGACCACTGTTAAAATCTTAACGATCGCAAGGCTATTAAACGAACTAATTGTTATTGTCTTTTCGTTTCTTAACAAGTTAATGGAAATACGTTTTGATTTTTCCCGACAACAGTATATTTTAGGGTAGTAGGTGTAATCCAAAACTCATACCAAAAGTTCCATGTACCAAAATGAGATCGATTTCCGTAATGCTATTGTTGGTTATACTATAAATAGGTAATAGTATAGATAGTCGTACTGGAATCGTAACAGTATAGTTTTCCATAGTATAGTGAAAACTAATAATGAGCTTTGCAACATACTCGTCTTAAATAAAGTCAACAAGAGTCGTTGTTTTTTTTTCTTTGATTAAGAAAATTTTGATAATAAATTGTCCTAGATACTTGTTATTTTCATGAGCTATAATAATATAGTATAATTAACATGACAATATATTTTCTTAAATTGTATTATTCGCCATTAATATCGTGCTAAATGTTGAGTATTAAATATTAAAAAAATGTATATTTTCTTTCAGTTTTAATTGAAAAGAAACATGTTTATAATCATATATTTGTTACGTTACCATTAATCGTTATTGAATAAATTATAAACAAAATGTTTATTTTTACTTGAAACCAAAATATACAAATTTAAGAATAAAATACGAAATATATTAAGAAATAGATTACGAATATTAATTTAAATATTTATTTGCTGTGAAAAATGAAAATGGTAATTGTGCATAATGTTAATTAATATTTCTTCTTACTATTGATTGTTACTTTATTTTAGAATAGCTTATTTTTTTATTCTTTAAAATATTCTTATTTGCGAATACCTACGTGGTTTCACATCTTGACAGCCAATATATTTTATTTTATTTTAATATTATATTGTTGGTGTGTTGGGAAAATTTGAAACTTTAATTGAATAATATTTAATGTAACAGGAAAACTATTTCAATATAGTATTTCTGTTTTTATTGTATATATACGAATAATGTATTCCTACAGTGCGTTTCTATATTTATTTCAATTCTAATTTTGAATATTTATTCAGACTATTCATTGTTCAGCAAAAACATTTTGATCGTTATTTTTTTATTTATATACCGAAAAGAATAAAACACCTTCGAAATTTTAGACTACAATTGTATTTTTAATGTAATAGATAATAATTATTATTGTAGAATGATATAATCATTATAAAATAAAAAGATACAACATTGGTTCATAGTATAATAATTTACTTTTTACCTAGAGAACTCGTCTAACAGTCTTCATATAATTCCACATAATTATATTAGGTATTGATTTGGGGTTGTGAACGCACTTCTGTATATTTTATCATTGTACATTTTAAACTCCTGCAAACCAATGTACCTATTCAAATCAATTGAGAATTTATTTGTATTTTTAAGTATTAGTTTAAATTTGTTAAATTTATTACCATTTCAGTATTTATAATTAAGGCTTTAGCCCTTACCTTATAACGAAACATAAGGTCAAGAGATTAATATTATTATCCAAATGTATTAAACTTAGAAAATTATAATATAACGTGAATTGTTCATTTAGATTGAACCTTAAGAAGTTTTTTTCTACGGTAAATGGATAGCTTTTATAATATTTTGTAGATAAAGAAAAAAATAAAGTTTTAGTACAGCTGTAATAGTAATGAATAAATATTATGTTAACTTCAAAAGTGTACATAAACATCTCTGAATAAATTGTTAAAAAGTTTTCATTAATTAGCATGTCGAAGTTAATTATGAGATACAAACTTAGAACTAACCTAGTTTTTATAATTTTATTAATTGTAAGATTTTAACAAAACTGTTTCAAAGTTTATCATTTAACAATTTTAAATTTACATCTATTATTATGACTGAAGACCGAACTACTTGGCAGAATTATAGAATACTCTCTTATAAATAAATATAAAAATCTCAATGCTAATTATATCTAACGTTCACTATAAAAAATAAGATCTGACTACTTATTACCATGGACAAATTGAAAAACAGGAAATGGATACTTGTGTTCTCCACCGCCTGTTTATACAAATGGTATTATAATTTCCTCTAAAAACTCTAATAACACCTGACGTATTTCAGATACAAGAAAAGCTATGTTTCCTACACCAATGTCGAACAAAAAAAAACTAATATAAAACAAAATTATTTTTATAATACCTGATAAAAACATTTCACATTAACCATTAACTCTATAGTCTGTCCCAATGTCCCATAACTATATTTAATTAAACAAGGTAGCCATTCTTATTATTCAGCTGCTCACGAACGATCAATCTTTATAATTATTATTTGTTACGTGGTCCTAACTTCTAACACATAGATCATTTATAAATGTCATATGCTCATATATCATATTATATGATAATAAACAAATAAATACACATTGCTTAATTTTTAAATCACATCCCGTGTATTTTTTTTTTATGTTAAGGTATTACGGGCATATAAGTGAGTATTTGCACTATTTTTACAGAGTATACGCTAATTTACTAAATGGTAATTGGGTTTACGCCATATACAACCCCGTATACCCTCCAAAACACCACTGCTAGGTATCCGATTTGTTTGGAATCACTTATACTAAATACCTACAAACTACAACTGTTTTATTATGAAGCAAATTTAATCTGGTAATGATTTTCAATTGGTATGCTATCAAAAGCAATAAATTGTATACATTGTAGAAATACAGTCAGCCACGGTCGTTAATGACGTATTATAGGTACATAGCTTTCCTGATTTGGTGAATATTCAGTCGATTAAATTGTACCCTCGTAAATTCGGCCGTGACACGCAAAATCCACGCTTGGGTAGTTATAATTACCTGCAGTGCATAATGTTAAAGGGTGATCAGATTGTGTGTCTAATAAAACATTTATACAAATTATATTGTCTAATGATACACAACTGCTTACATATTTTAGAGATATTCCAAAATTACCACTCCAAAAATACACCATAAATTATAGCGTTTTCATAATTTAGAACCTACATGATAATACTCTGCATTCACGTCATCAAAGCACGACCAGATGGCGAGTTGAACTCGATGGGCCGCGTGAAATTTGGGTCAGCTCAGTAATATATGGACGAAAATATATAAATAGGTACCCCGCGAACTCTGAACAACGAAATATGAATAATAAATAAACAAATAATAAACAATATGTCTTATTGAAAAATAGGCCGTTAACTTTTTAGGGCTGGTTAAAATCCCAAAACTAGGTCGATCGGCTGATACTTTTGCCTACCCGGTGCTGCATCAAAGCTGCACCGTCGTCAACCTCTAAGGCTGTACACTGCGTTTTTCGTCTAATTAAAAAATATACATTGTTTTATATTAGAGTATACAGCTACTAGCTATACACGACGGATGTGATAAGCCACATTTTCATACGCGGCGGAAAACACCGGAAAGCTTGCGTTTTGGCGGACGATTGCTGAAATAATAAAAACGCAAATTTCTAATTTTACATCGTTTAAAATTAGCGCGGGCTATACTGGTGACTGAAAACGCTTCATTCCACAATTTTATGACTTTGGGTATATGTTATTTTAAAAAGTAATAGTCTTTTTTTTTTTGTAGTGTAGTGAATCTATATAGTTAGTACTTGGGTATACTTTGAGGGGTTAAAAGTAGATAATTCTAAGCAGTTATACAATAATTGCTTAGGGGAAAAAATAACCATAGATATTATAAACTTAATTTTCACTAAATATTTTTATTACCATTTTCTTAAATGTTGCTTAAATGATTTAAGGTGAACCACCCCTCATTATACTGACCTATAAAATGTATATTACATTATTATTTGTTTGTGATCCTAAATATTGCACAAAATGTTCAATACTTAGTTAATTTGTCACGGATTTAAAATATAGTCGACCGTGCGAAACATAATTTATTTTTCGTTTGCTCGGCTGTGCAATACGTGTACCTATACAACTCACTGGAACTCAGTGATAATGACACGACTATATAGCTGAGAGACGCTTGGGACACATAAAACGGTTTATAGTGTTCCGATAACGACGACAGCACGTCACCGGTGATCGATGAATAACGAAATATCTAAGCCTTCGAACGTCTACGGACATGAGTTTATGATAAATTATTCTACGTGAATTTACAATTTTATTCATATGTTGGAACACAGAACGTATAGATCAAATTGAATACATTCTTACACGAGATGAAAAGTACATTATTCACCTAAATCTATGATAGTGAAGTTAGTTATTTTTTTTATTATTATTGAAACAATTAAGTACGTATACTTCCACGTTTATTTTATTTGTGACATTTAACATGTATTTTAGATTCTGAATGGAACGATAAATGAATTGATTTTACAATGATGTGCGTGTGTTTTTTTTACTTGTGTCTGCCATCTCCTTTTATGACAGTCTAACTGCTTAGAATTTCTTCAACAGTTTCTTTTCTGATAGGAAAGTGAGTCTAGTTGGTACGTTGGGGGGGGGGGGGGGGTCAAAAGTAAAAAATGACTTATAGTTTTCCAAATCACAAGGGAAAAGAAAAAAAAAAAATAAGGAAAAACGGGAATTTTTAGGCAAAATCAGTTTTTGTGTCAAAATATAGTATCTCCAGGTACAATATTTAATGAGTAATAAAACATTTTACCAATATACTATCCACATGAATCACAGAAAAAACATGATATATCAGTTATCAACTTTGTCGTGGGTTTTTTTGTGACTAAATATGATAAGTTAAATCTAAACAATTATCAGTTGGGTATCATATTATATTATATTTTAAACTGTTACTTGAATTTCTTTACTGACATAGTGTACATGAACCTAATTTTACCTGTTATTTTTACTGGCGGGGTTTACATGCACCCGCAACAATATAGGTATCGATTCCGACAGAATAGTTCATATATATATTATTTCAATTGAATCCTACTATTCTGTGTTTGTATTAATTTTATTATAAGCAGAATAAGTGATTTTTTAATTAAAATTTGAATATTAAATGAAATACACCGTTATATTTTAGCCTTACATAATTCGTTAACTATAATAAATAATCTTTAAATAAATTTCGATTACACCATTTCTCTATACTATTTCCATGAATTGCCGCGTATTCAATGGATTTTAATGCAATTTCTTCCTGTGAGTTTCCGACAAATTTTGTTCCCAGGAATAACCTATCCACATGTATTTTATGCTCATATTTAAAATTTTCATGAGAACAATATTTTAAACATTAATAATATTAAAAAATATTGAATATATTATATAGTGTAACTGTCTCTTTCAGTGGTATCGTCCTTACTAGTATAACAATGTGTCCACGTTTTGAACACACTACAGCCTATGGGGAAATATATTATGCAATAGGAAGCCATTTACGCCTATTATCAATAACAGACGTGTGTAAAGAATTTACTGTCCAGTTTCCACTGTTAGTACTT
This sequence comes from Acyrthosiphon pisum, assembly GCF_005508785.2. Lineage (NCBI taxonomy): Eukaryota > Metazoa > Arthropoda > Insecta > Hemiptera > Aphididae > Acyrthosiphon > Acyrthosiphon pisum. The sequence continues at coordinate 8,762,580 of NC_042494.1, forward strand.
AGTAGTGGTACGTAATATAGTGAAGACGATAATATTATTGAATGAGTACGGTCTTCAAGATGGTTCACCGCTAAGACTTTCAATGTGGGTGAGATTTTAATTGATGGGTGACCATGCCATGGCTCATCCAGTACACCCACTAAGCCACCGGTTTAGTCCTATATAAACTTCACTTTGCAATTTATTATTCATGTCTTAAAATATATGGTAAGTTATAACTAGTTGACATTTTATTTACATTATTATATGATAATATAATAATGATTCGATTGTAAATATGTGTATGGTTGGGGAAGTTCAGTAGATTTTCGGTGGATGTGGGATCCGGCCGCCCAGGTCAAGTAATTTTGCAAGGGTTGGATAAATTATTAACTTACTACGGTTTTTATTGAGTCTTATGAAATCGGTATACTAAGACATGAGGTGTCGAGTTTATTTTGAACGTTTTGCTGCGTCGGCAAACAAATCTAAAACTAATGCTTGTCCATTATTAATAATTATTGTTTTAATGATACTCAAAAGCTTATGAATAATTTCACTAATATAGGGAAATATGTGGTTTACTTGACCTAAAACAGTAAAACTGGTAACTGGTGTCAATAATGAACTGTGGATGTATCAAATATTTTCTATATTAGATGCCATTCATAGATATACATAAATTATGAAGTAGGTAAGTACCTAATTGAAATATTGAATTGCATAATTTTGGTATCAGTTGTTTTGGATCTCTATATAATATCCTTTTCAATAAATATTAAATAGATACTCAAGAAATGAAGAAACTTATGTAATTGTATAAACATACAAAAACTATATTGTGTTTGTGTGTTTATAACTTTCATTTAACTTTTGAATATTTAATATATAATATTATCAGTTTTGATGTCAACAATTGTGAACCGATTTCATTCAAACATAATAATACTGCGTATTACAATAAATATATAATATTATAACATGACCTTTTGACAATATTCGCTTAACTCTTCGTATTGGTGACAATTTCATTTCATGTTTCATTGCATAGGTATTATATTATATTCTTAACCAGTAAAAACCACGTACCATGGAAATGGTTTAATTTTAAATAGGATTTCCTTCTTTGTGTATAAAGGCTATATTTATGTCATATATATGTCATCATGTCATACTTCATAATGCCCCTTATTTTATGATTTTAAATTACAAAATAACTATAATATTATATGCCCTCGAAAATGCGGCTCCGAGCACGTCACTTATTACTGATGATTGCAAACATTCTCAACAGTGGTTATATTATGTTGAACGGCCATTTAAACAAAGACCCAATAATGGAAATTTGTTTACAATGAATTCAAAGCATATCGACTAATACGCGTGCAGATTTGTAATGTTTAGTGTCAAAATAAATTTCCATTATATCAAATCTGATGAAAACCTTTTTTTACGATATTGTTTTATTTTTTATCAACTGGTACAATTTAGTAGTTTTCAAAGAGCGATCCGTTTTATGAATATCCACTTTCCAATCATTATGATACATCATTATCATTATAGGATTTTTATTTATTTGTCTTTTATTCCATTTCGTTTTCCCTAACATATTGTTTATCAAATACCTAATTTGAATGTGCACACGCCACACAGTTATAAGCAATTACTCAAATATCATAATTTAAATTGTACTAATTATCTTTTGTTATGCATAAATAAGCCCTGCATTTTTTAAATTTAAATCTGATTAACAGTGTCGTTCGCAGTCACTGACAGATGAATTTATTCGTAAAATATTCAACATTTATGATTCTGTCAAATCGTATTCATTATGTTGGCTAGGGGATACCATGTAAATGCTTGTTTTTCGGTATCAGCGTTCACGTACACATATTAATTCATTTTATTAACGAATATAAATAAAGTATTGTCACTAAAACAACATAATACACAGTATAATACGCATAACCTATAGTATGTGTATAATATTGTACAATAATCAATAGGAAGGTACACAGCTTTTTATAATATATTGCATGTCCACTGATCAGCACACTAATATTTGTTTACGTGTCATAACAGAATTTGTTTGTTTTCATATTTAATGAATGCATCCGACACAAAATATGTCGGTGTGAATATATATTTTATGAAAATTTAGTTAAATCATAAATTAAATAATGGGAAGGTTCGTTTTGTCATGGGATATTTTATTTTAAAATTGTTTTAGTTGAAATTATTTATGTTTTTGTTATTATTACTGTTCTATTTCAGTGAAACTTTAATACTTTTGCATTAATTGGAAATAACTATTATTGTGATAAAAGAGATATAATTATGATATTTACGGTACATTAAATAATATTCAAAAAAATTCCATGTTATAAATCTTTATTTAACTTTAAAAATATCAACATAAAAGGTTTATTATTGCAATTTTATTAATATTTTAAAGTTTTAAACAGCTATTAAAATTTTATCAAACAATTTTTAATTTCTCAACTTTAATTTATTATTAGTAATGCATTTCGTAATACATAAATAAAATTATATAGCAATAAATCTAAAACAATAAAAAAACAGGATACAGTTTAAGTTTATTTCAAATAATCGAGTAAATTGATCTGGATTTGAAAAAAAATGCCTATATAGTTAGGAAATCCGGACAAAATCCGTGGTGCCGTGTTTGAGAAAAAAATACAAACACACTCAGAATTATTTCTCAGTTAATAGTATAGGTACAGTATATAGAAGACAATTATTTAGTATTAACATTTATACTTAACAAGCAATACCTACGTGCATTTTATAATAAAATATAATCTATATATATATAAAAGAATTAAATAATATATACCTAAAGTGGCATGGAAAATTTACGTAATTTAAAAATTATATTTGCTTGCGCTAACCACGCATATCTTATTTAAGGTGAGACAACTGTTCCCTGACGAATGGTAATATAATGTTCAAACAAGTTGTCTTTTTAGTATATGTGTGAAAACTAAGGTCACCTAAAGTTATTTTAATAATTTATTACAAACGCCAAACATGGCTGAGTGTACCTATACTGAATTGTGTCTAATATCTACTTAGGAAATTAGAGGTCAAATATTAAATATTAATATATTATTATGTACATTGGTCAGTCATCAACGTATATTGTACAAATACTTGTGAATGAAAAAACTAAAATTAGGAACTTACAGAGTTACAGATAATTTAAAAGTTAGAAGTTGAAATTATTAATAAACTATATTATTTTGCTAGATTATATTTTATTAGTTTATTATCCACTTAAATTGGTTAAATGTATATTGTATACTATATATCAGGGATGGGCAACTGGCGGCCCGCGAACATTTCTTACAGGCCCATGCTACATTAATTCAATTTAATTTATAAAAAATATAAAATGTTAAGATTTGTCTGTATTTTATTTTATTATATTTATAAAATAATCGATATAATGTTTATCGTTAAACATAGATATAAATCCTTATCTAATATTGAACTATTAAATGTAAAGAATATTATATTATTTATAAGGGTATAGTTAACATTAGGTTTTTTTTTTGCTTTATATGTTCTCTGGCCCGCTAGAGTTTTGCATATTCAAAATTGGCCCCCTATTAGCATTGAAATAGCATCCCTGCTATATATTATTATTAAAAAAAAAAATAATAATAAATAGACATGTACTAAAAAAATGTCCATCGTTAATGATTGATCCGTGTATACACAACTACAGTATAACAGTAAATATAAAATATTATTTGCCAATAATAATTTCTTAAGATTATATTATTATATTACGATATAGATAGCTTTTTCATATATTAAAATGAAACTCATTATAAGATTAATGAACTCACAAATAAAACTAAATTTTTTTTTACATATATAAGCAGTCCGCTTAATATAAATATTAATTAATATATACTGCAAGATCTAACAGGTTTTTATTTTGTATGTCAAATTGCTAAAGCGGAAAAACGGAAACACACGGTGACTTACCCTGTTCATTATTATACAGTTTATAAATATTTTTTGTTTTTATAATTGTTTAATTGTACATATTATTGCACAATATGTGTCAAAAAAACGTTATTTGTATCCATTTATAAGTAGCATGATAAAATATATACAATGTAAGTCGGGGATATAATGAAAAAATTATATATACTTATAAATCATGCAATACTTACAACAGTTATAACGATGAACGAATTTCTTTTTGTAATAATACACAATTGTTAATGTATAGTATATATATAAATATTTTACATTATAAGTACTAATACTCATCTGATCGCAAAATATGTTGATAAAAATACAATTCAGTTGGTATAAAATAATAATCGATAGTGTTTATTATAAAAGGAGTACTAAATATTATGTAGCATTCGAATTTATTGTAATTGGTCATTAATGCTTGAAATACTCAGATATTAAACATGAATTATCCTGAAGAATTATTATCCATTTTATATTAAAATGTTCTTTTGAAAAAAATATTATTCGGAAATGTTATTGATAATAATCACCATCAAAACAATCAAGAGAATAAACCTTTTTTTTTTTTTAATAATAAAAATGTAAACGATAACGAAATATAAATACTTTTGTTACGTTAAACAATACTAAAAATATCTCTCAAAAGTAATAATTATTAAGTGTCATAAAATATTTGAATATACTTTTATTAACTCGTGTATGATAACAATAGTGTTATTTATTATTAATTTATGTAAACATAATATTTCAATCTACAAAAAATGATTAGACATTTTTTTCCACAATGTTAAGTTTTCCATAGAAATATTCGATTACAACATTAATATTTCTAGAATAATATGTGGGTGGGTGTGAGGTTGGTCTTAGTTATAATCGAACCACATTTTTTTAATAATTATTTAACTCGGTGAAACTTATACTGTAAACATAATTATTATTTAACTAATGCACATGGTGAGTCGTTGTTAATGAAATTTTAATTTGTGACTTTATATCAGTTAAATAACTAATATTTGAACATCTATTCATTGTGGTGTTATATTTTATGTATATAATGAATTATGATATAATAATGCGTATTTAATGGTTTAACATTTGTACCGGGTTATCGGGTTATGCAACCCACAGAATAATTTCCATTCGTGCTATAAATTTGCCTACACGAGACCCCGTCTCATACTTAAAACGCTTCCTCGGCATTTAAATATTTTAATTTAGTCATCGCTATTCATTAAAACAAAAACCCGTGTAGAGTGTAGGTAACCAGTGGCATAATTTGAAGAGAACAAAATGGGCATTGATTATTATTTTTTGTTCCAACGCTATAAAATAGTATCGAATTGGCATCATAGAAATTCTAAAATAAAACATCCATTCTTCAATTCATCCGAGATCTTTAAATAATTACCTACTCATATTATATTTACTGTTTTTCACTTTATTCGTTACCTCACAACAGTTGTTGTGTTAAGTATTGTAATTTTGTTCGGTCTGTCTAGAAAAATCTAAAACAATGACATTGAAATATAGGTACTATATATTTTATATAACCCTTTGAGTCTTTTTTGAAAAAAAAAAAACGAAGGCTTTTTTACTACGATAATACATATCATACAAATATGTAAGATGGTATAAAAATATTAGTGGGAAATAACTTACGAGCCGAGCATGTGGCGTCTTTCAGCTATATGTGATGGTTGGTAAGTGTGGATCTGCCAGGAGTTCTTATCAAATGGCGCCTACAGTTTGGCTATTAATATTAACTTAGATCTTGAAAATTTACAATTTGAAAATTTAAATGATTACTCATTACATTTTAGTGCAGTTTATTATTATCACTACGCTTTTATTCCCGAATATTTTTATTTGTGGTGGTTTTCAGTAATTAAAATAAAATATGCAGGGCCCTGCACTCAAACAACTTAAACAATTCAACATCCAAAAGGCTGAAACCAATATAACCTGAATAGGTGAAACACATGAAATATATTTCAAAATACCTGTATGAATCCTCCTGGTTAATCTTAAATCCAAATATTTATATATCTAACAATAATGTAATGAGTGTACTGTGATGATATTATAAAAATATATAATTTTGTATGTATTTTTTGCGGTTGAATCTATTTTGTTATTAGTTTTTTGTAACTAACAGGTTATAATTGTGCAATAAATTGGTATGAGGTACTTAATTACTAAATATTTCTCGTTACCAACACATTTTAACATTTATTCATTATGCGTTGCTTTATTTACATATTCAATAGTAGGTATCATCTCTCAGTAATAGATTACACAATAAAATATTATTTTATTATTTTACGGAATATCATGTGATCTAAAAACAAATAGCACCTACCTACATAGTTTTCAAATTAAGTTTATATTATTTTTGATTATAATATAATCATAAACTTCCATTAAATAGGTTGTCAATTGTTATGAAGACTTGCCCGCTGTTAGATCCAGAAGAACTGTAAGAACTAAAAAGTCTAGAACAAAGATTCAAACTCCACTTATAAATTCTGGAATTTTCAGAAACAGATTATAAATTATGATACTATATTATATTACCACATCTTGATCATAACTAATACCAGAAGTGTCGATACGATTTACATTACATATTATACCTATAAGTTTGCTTACGATTCTGCCTGATCCTTCGGCTGCTACATAGGTATGACTCGCAAAGCTTCAATACAAATAATAATAATTCTGGACGTCAAAACGGAATGCAATATCTGATATTATGATTCGGCACGCTGAATAGATTCTGAATGTCAATTTCATACGATTCAGACCCGTGACACATTAAAAACTAGCCGTCAGAGTGTACACGGTACACATAGCTTACTCTAGGCTACAGACAATACTTCTTTTTCTTTCGTCGCATGCATACGTTTGGTACCACTCATTTCAAAATTCAAACATTTTTACATAAAATACTATCATATCAATTTCGATGTCGTGCTGCCGCTTGGATCATACAAACCTACCTCCGTTATACACGCTATATTAACGTGTGCAACTACATTGATATATACAGTAAAACCTCCTTATAACGGAATCGCTCAGTATACCAACTGATTTTTCCGTTACGAATGAGTTTCCGTTACATGGAGACTAAAATATATACGGGATATAGGTTATTCGGGACTATTGTTATTTTCCGTTACAAGGAGAATTCTGTCTTATAGGGGGTACGTAATAAGGAAGTTTCGCTGTATTATTGTAAAAATAGTTAAGTCCTTGACCCTCGTGCTAGAAATCTGATGTACGACTCACATACAAACCCTTAAACGCGTATCCTTGGTCCGGAAGTGATATGAGGCTCGTAAATATTCTATATGTATTATAGAATAGACTATAGTTTCACCGACATTTCATCTCATTATAGGTACGCGATAAGTAAAGGTTTTTACAGAATCGCAAACGGCGAGGAAAAAACTATTTGTTCGATAAACGTTCAAAAAGACTCGTAGATAAAGGCCGGCGGCGATCACGTTGTACTTGGACTGCTGCAGACTGTCCGATGACGAAAATCATCGTGGTTAATCACATCTTTGCAAGTATTCCTTGTTATCAGGGTTTTGAAGTTACACGGGATTTAGCATTAGTACTACAAAAAACATAAATCACTCTATAATTCATCTCGTATAATATAGTAGACCATGACGTTTACATTTTAGATTCTGAGTGAAACGATGAATGTATTGATTTTACAATGATGTGTGTTTTTTTTTAAAATTTTAAAATTAATTTTTTAATTTGTGTGTCTGTGTACACGATAAGTAGTCAAAATATTGATTGTATTTTCAACTTCTGTATGTTTTTAGATGGGAAAGTGAATATTGTTGATGTATTGGGGAGGTCGAAATTTCTTATAGTTTTCAAAAGCGCCGGGAAAAACAACATAAAAATTAAGGAAAAACGGGAATTTCTACTCAAAATTAGTTTTCCACAAAATCAATTTTGGTTTTTGGCGTAACTCTAAAAAAAATTAACGTATATTATACATTCACTGGTCGTTTATATTAGCATTTTCTATACACGATAAAATGTTCAAAATATTTTGATTTGTTTTGGACTGTTTAAGAACATTTTCTGTTTCCAATTTTATTAGTCTTTTTTCCTATGAATGTCAATAAAACTTTATTTGTCGGGTAAAAAAGCTTGAAAATTGAATATAAGGCTCATACTATATTGTTACAATGAAATTTGAAAAATATTAAAAATCCTTCAATACAGTTTTTATTTATAAGCATTTAAAGTTAGAATTTTGACAAAATACGGAAAAATCACGAAAATTAGCAAATTATTTTGAGTTAAAAATTCATAAAAAATTTTCTTTTTAAATCTATTTTTTGAAAATGTAATATAAGGTTCCTTATAAGTTTGTTTACCTTTATCAAAAAAAAAATGTCTATACGTATATGTAAATCAAATTAAATTTTTATAAGCGTTTAAAATTCATAATTTTACAATATTGGATATTTACTCGATTTCATGTAGCGGTTTTGTTATTTTATTGTTATTTAAAAACGAATGACTGTAGAGTCAATACTTGAAAATTTCACTGAATGTTTATATTATGAAAATAATTTGACTCTTTTTGAGCTGTTTACGAACATTATTAGTTTTCAATTTTTTTAGTTTTTTTTTCTATAAACATCAATAAAATGTTATTTGTTGGGTAAAAAAACGTGAAAATGTAATGCAAGGCTCCTGATATATTGTTATAATAGCAGTTGAAAAATATTAAAAATACATAAGCACATTTTTTTTTATAAGCATTTAAAGTTAGAATTTTGACAAAATTTATTAAATTTGAAATTGTATAATTATTTTGTAGTTAAAAATGAATAAAATGTTCAACTTTTATAGCTAAGGATTGAAAATTTAAAAAAAAGGTTCCACGTCAATAGGTAAATAAATAAATTACTTTATTCACAATAATATCATCAAATATATTTAGTAATATCAGAGACTGACTGACCGTTTTCGCTCGGAATCGCTTTTCTTATACAATCATATTATAATATTATATCATTGAATTCAAATTTAACACCATCCATTACAGAGACTCACTTATAACCTTCTGTACAGCAGAGCGACATCCTATTACCCACTTTGTTAAGTTTATTCTCCTCGTTCACAGCAAATTGTCATACTGAGATCATATTCTCCATTTTTTTTTTTAAATAAATGGAACTTGTCTACCTGTTTATAAACGAAAATTCCAACAAAAATGAATTATAATTGAATTTTAAAAATATATATTATATATATAACTGTTTAGCTTTTTTAAAATTAAAATACAATTTATTTTCTTAAAATACCGTCTTCCGCTTTACCGGTAAAGTAAATGTAGCCATGTAGGTATACGTATTGATCGAAGTACAGCTGAATTCAATTACGACGACAATGGTACTATCACATAATATTAAAATGACAATAATAATCGGTTACAATTATAGAATAGAAATAATTTCAATAACCAGGAAATGTGATTACTCCATTCATAATAGGCACACTACTATTATAATATTATGTTGACAACAAAATGTAATAGAAAAACTGGAGAAATTGTTTTGCTTTATGGCGAGAATACCTCCTCATTCAGTTGGTCACTATAATGGGTGTGTTAATTATGAATTAAATGATAAATCATGGCATAATATATGAAAAAAGATTTCTAGCTGATACTGAGTGTCATTCCTACGGATATTTTATAATTTACCTCTTCATACAAATATTTTTTGTCAAAAACATCCTGTTTGTGTACTACCTATGTAATGAACAACTATAAATATAATTTTATATCACAAATTATTAATTTGTTAATAACTTCTAAGTCAATACCGACATGATATTTTCAATTTTATAAAAAAATTTTAATTATTAAACATTATTATTTGTACAAGTATGCTGGGATAACATTACGTCTCCTGTCAGAATCGTTATTCATATTATGCAATGATTTAATTGAGTTCAAATATAAAACATCAATTGCAATGACATGCTTGACAACTACTGTTCAACAGAGCGGTACCCACTTAGTACTTTCGTCCACATTTTTTGTTGAATTTTAACAAAACAAATAATCATTGAAGTTGTCGATAACTGGTGTTTTCGTAAAAATGCTCATAAATCAATAGTTTACAGTTTATGTTGTAAGTTGTAATATAAATTAAACGTATTTTAAATACATTTTTACATACAATTTAAACATAACTTTTTTACACCAAAGCCAATTTTTTTGGGGACAAAATCATATTTTTATATTTTGAACATGAAAAAAATACACAGCTTATTTAAAGTAAGGTGATTAGTTAATTTGCTTCAGAATTATTAGCAGATAATTATAATATAAGCAGATAATTCTAAAATACTAAAAATACTATAAATTCTAAAATACTAACAGAATTGTTACTATGTGATTATAACTGTTTTGATTACATTTTAAATCCAATTTTATTAGTATTATTAACAAAGAATAAAGTCCAAAAAACTTAAGTCACATAAATATATTTTTCCATCATTCATCAATCATATAATTGATACTTACAGTATTGTATTGATTTAATACAAATGTAAAAGACTAAATAATGTGAACTTTATAAACTGTCAAAATTATCAATTTAATTTGAAAAAATATATTAAATAATGATATCTGTATAATAAACAAACTGAAGCAATAAACTCATTCGAAAAGGCATGTACACAAATAAACACGTACAGTTTAAAGAAAAAGACATTTAATAAAAGACAATTTAATGAACAGCTTGAAAATAAGAATAAATTGTTTGAAGAAAGTAATACTTTTACACTATTTATTCAATCTTGTGATACAGCTATATATAGTTAAAATAAAAATGAACTAAACAAAACTCAATATCTCCTTAACAGTCTATGGCTGTGACTGAGAAGAGAGAATCGAATCAGAGCAGGTTATTAATAAACAACAATTATTATGCTACAAAAGAAAACTATTAAGTTGATATGATAACAAAATGAAAAAAAATTGCTAACAATAAGTTATTATTGTACAATGGGTAATGTTGATAAATCACGTTAAACATATTATAAAAAATGATTGTAATTTATAAGAAATATTTGTTATATATTTTTTTTAGGTACATTTTATAATTATTGAAAGTTGAAACTATGTATGTTAAATTTATATTTAATGCAAAACTCAATGAACTTATATGTTTGGGTTTTTGTTCCAAATATTTTATTTTCAATTAATTAAACAATAATATTATTATTGATTTTAAAGCGAGTCTTGTACAATTATGACATGTTATATCAATATACATTTTCATATTTTGCATTACTAGACCAATATTCTTTGCGTACAATAATTTTAAATTAAATATCCTCGATTCTTTAGCTGTACGAATTAAAATAGGTTTAATCAAAATTAATTGTTGTACAGTGAGTTTAAAAGTTTTAAAAGTCAGTATGATATATTCCTCCCCAAAAATAAATTCCATTAGAAAGGATAGTACAAATTGTAGGTATAATGTTGGTTACATTTTTTAGTTTTTAATGTAAAATATATTTAGGATATTCATAAATAAAGAAAAATGTTCTATGGATATTATTAACTTAATTAGTTTCTTAATGGGAAATTTAATAAAAATAAAAATACCAATGCAAAGTATTTTACACGTGATCCCATGTTATAATTATCATCGTTGATTATTACAAAATTATGAAATAAATTTATGTTGACGAAGATAATAGACTTTTCACTTATATTGAAATTTTAGCGCTACTCACGAAAAAATTGTTAAAAATTAAAGATAACAACTTATTTGTGAAAGCATCATTCTTCTGTTTTTCGTATATTTTATGATATTTAATTTACAGAATTCGTATATTTCTTCGTTAAAGCGATTTTATCTTTGTATTAAAATAATATATTAAACAAAGCATATTATGAGAATAGTAGGTATGCATGCGATGCTTTCTTCGATGTATTTTCAGGCTTACTATCTCCATTGATTGTCTAAAGATTACTCAGTTAGAGCCGTGTTTACGTTTTAAATATTTTTATTAAGGCGTATTCTTAAATAGATAGGTACCTAATTAATTATTTATTTATAAAATCCTAGTTCTTCCTTTTTAATCTGCAAACTCCATTTAAGCGATGTAAAACCATTAAAATATATGGCATGAACTTATGGCCATGTAGGTACTTTGTCAATCTTATGACTGAGCTTATTTATGTATTACACTAATCGTATATCATATTATTATATACTGAGCCACAGAAATTGTATGAACAAATCTGACGGTATTACTTTAGTATTTATTGTAATCCCCAGTTATACATAGTCAAAATTAGGGTTGTAATTCTGGAGTTTACACTATATACAGCCCCAACCAAAAATTATTTCCTTATTTAATATATAAAGTATACACATTATACAAATTGTACATAAGACTGAAAATACTTACATATTCTTTCCTATGTGTAATAATAAAGCAGCACGTACACGATGTTTGTTATGTTTAAGGCAGCTACTGTCGTTTCAGCCACATTGGAAATGAAATATTTCAACGGTTCTTCTTAAGCGTATAACATAATAATTAAAATGAAATGTAGGTACATCGTACGTAGATATATTTATATATATATATGTATGTGTTTTTAAATGCTCAGATGAATGTGTGGTAGAAATATAATGTTGGTGCTTGGTAGATACATAATGTTATAAAACTCTATATTACGAACAACAATAATGTTTTATTTATCCACATAGATTGTAATTCAAGTATAATAACAGTTCCTTGAAGAATTTAATTTTTTGTTTATTAATATTATCTTTTCTCTTAAAAAAAAAAAAAAACTATATTTACACACATGTCGATGATAAACACCAGAATTGTTTTTTTTTTTTTAATACGTCAAAATTATACATTAGCTTACAATAATTAAATATCACAACAACACAACCATCTTCAATCGAGGTGAAACGAGAGTACACTTTATCTGTCTACAGCGTGTGTTCTGTTGTGTCTAACCTGTTTTCCGTCCTCCCTATTGTGTATTTAATAACGTTTATTAAGTCGGACAGTTCCGTTTTTACCTTCTCCTTTTTCAATTATAAAGGGGATTGAATTGAAAGTCTTTTGTCGTTACGCATTATTATATAATAGGTAACACTTTTGTTCAACTCTGTACCAAGACCTTTGTTATATCAACTCTGCCATATGCACTAAAATACATTATATATTGTGTTCAACAGCTCAATACTGGCATGTATGTGATTAAAGATAAAGCTCAAAACTTTTCGGTCCTGTTATGCATAGGCGTAATCTCGGGGGTGCAAAGGGGTGCACTTGCACCCCCTGGAATTTTTGAGGGGG
>NC_042494.1:8776009-8799312 GCF_005508785.2 Acyrthosiphon pisum
TTCAGGAAAATGAACTAGAAATATTGGATGGGCTGATGAATGTATTTACTATGAAATCTGATGAAAAGTTATTGGACATTGTTTGTAAGACTATAAGTTGATAATCATGAACTTCAAGCAGAACTAAAAATCTTTAATAGAATGTTCAAATCTAAACAAATCAATTCAAATAATAGTTTATTTCAAAATAAATTAGATTATATGAAACAAGGGGAAATTAAAGATGGGTTTCCTTTATTATCCGAAATTTTAAAACTATTAATGACAATACCTACAAATACTGCGTCATGTGAACGAAGTTTTTCCTGCTTGAGAAGACTTAAAACTTACCTCAGATCAACTATGGGACAAGAAAGACTGTCTGATTTAGCAATATTACAAATTGAAAGGAATCGAGTTATAGATTCCAAAATTGTAATCGATGAGTTCAACGCAGCAGCAACTGTACATGGTAGACGTTTAAGTTTAATTTAATTTTGTTGATTAATATGTATTAATATTTATTATATCAATGTAATAAATTACAGTATTGACTAATTATTTTAATTTGTATAATACAATTTACTTACTTCATATTAATGATAATATTAAATTGTGTATACAATTTTGATCGAGGGACTGGAATTGAGTAATAAGTTGTAAATAAATTTGCAAGTGAAACGAGGGATTTTGACATTTTGTAGAAAGTTTGTAACTTTCCTGATTAGTTTTGCACCCCCTGAATTTTAGCGAAATTACGCCTATGCTGTTATGATTTGCTTTATTTTATTGTTTCACTGGTTTTTATATACAAATAGGTACGATAAACTTTATAAGAACCATCCTTGTCTCCACAACAAGCTCAGCGTACGGAGACAATCGTTTATGTACAATTTCATATTTAATAAGTATTAATATTTTGTATTAATTTCAATGTATATAATATGTACCATAAATTTTTTTTAAATGAAAATAAATAAAATAAAAAATAATAAGGTTTATACGAACCGGACCATTGTTGACCATGTTTTACATTCAAAACCATTTAATACAGAAAATCTAAAAAAATATTCCAAGTATTGTTTGCGGAATTCCATATCAACAGTAAAATACAACGTATAATCTACGAGATTATTTGAATTTTCAATAACCGAAATATAAATACTATATTTTTACAATATTGTAACTTTTTATCCATATTCTGATAGTCAATCATAAAGATGAAATACAAATACATCGATTCTCAGGAATATGATTACAAGGCAGATACGAAAAGATATTGGTTAATGTATGATACAACATATAAAAGGTCCAAGTGTAATTTCCTAATTCTTAGAATAACATAATATACTAATCTAAACCGCCTCAATAAGTAAATATTTAAAAAAGTATTCAATATTTGCCTAAGAGAAAGTAAAAGTAAAAAAACTTTCTGTTATATGGGTCTAAAAAAATGTGTTACTTATTGTTGACTGCCGCTTCAGAACAATCATATTAATGCATTTGTGTTTGCTGCAAGATACAAAATAATAGCCCACAAGTATAATGTTTTCGATATTTAAGAATTTTTTTATGGTCGTTTAATACGGCATAGACAGTATGGTTACTTTATTTAAGTACTTCAATTTATATTTGTATTTCACGATAATATGGTTCATTTTTTTTTTTTATAATTAATTCTTAATAATATCTGTCTATATTATACTCGATGCATCTAGAATGTGTAAAATATTATTCGATTCATCCCTGTTACTAAATATATCTATTTATTTTTTTTATAATATGTATATATTGTATTGAGTGTTCAAACCATTTTTGAAATATACGAGATCTTGTTTGGTTTTAATGGTTTTAAAAACTAAGCCTAATCTAAACATAGTTTAACGTTCCTACACAATATTATAATATAACAGGCATCTCGTAAAGGTAAATCGATATTTCTGAATGGATTGATAATGACGTCTTAAAAAAAAAATCATAATTCAATTTAGTAGATAGGTATTCAAATAAATGTTATACTAAATAAATAAAACACAACGACATACAAAAATAATAGTTATTGTATTTAAGAAAGTATCTAAATTATATTATAGTAGTTATGTACACTACTGAAACGCGACCCAGTGGTAATACATGTGTTACACTAAGCAAACATCAACGGAATTTGTTAAATGTTTAAAATGTTTTTTTTTTACCTTAGTCAACAATGCTATATATTTGTGGTGCCAAAAATAAAAAGTTTAAGTGAATTGTGCACGTGTTGTAGTGTTTAGAAGACTATTGACAATACATATAATATTATGTGACATATATACCTACCCAAAAAATTATGAGTTTCCTATCCACGTTAAGTGGTATTACGATTTTTGTGGTAGTTTAGAGTAAATCTTTAAATTCGATAACTCTTAAGTACAACAATTACTTTAGGTTATTAACTTATTGTTATATTAAGTTTACGAGTTATATTAAGTTTCATTTAATACCATAATATAGAAGGATTAAATCAAAATAACTTACAGGTTAATAATAGTAGTTCTATCCGCATTATCTTTTCTGCACCATGGTAGATATCAAATATCACACTTCAAAATGTATTACTTTAAAGTAGAATCAGTATACCAATAAGCCACCAAACATTATAAACAATGTCAATCTAAATTACAGACTCACTCTAACCCTCTAATTTTTGAATTTGTATCCAACTCATTTCCTGAAAATTTCACACGCCGTCTTAAAATAAAATGTTGTTGAGATTTATTGAATGATTAACGGTCAACTTTACTAACCATTTAAATAACTTACAAACAAAAAAATTAATATTGGGTTCTATCACTGGATGCATCTGGAGGGCCTTTGCCTCACTTCTCATGCAATCATTGTTGTATGTATTCTTTTTTTTTTTTTATTTAATTATTATGCTTTATTGTAGAATAGTATTATACTATAGAACAATACCATATAATATTATATTACTTTCAATATACACTTTATTGGTACTAAAAATAGTTATTGTGAAACTGAGTTATTATTACCTGCAATAAGCACATATTTATTAATAATTATTTTATACATTCATATAATTTATTAAAAGTATTTGAAATGTTAAGTCACTAACAATATTTGATTTTTGGGCATATCGGAAAAGCTTCAATTGTTATATTATCTTGCTTTTTTTCTTCAAAGACTTTTTGGGTTAGCATAAGACCTCCTAAAGTTTTATATTGCCTCTTTATCGATTGTACGAACAAATGGTACTTTGAGAAGGTATAGATTACAAAAAAACATTATAATAAAAAAACACTGTACTTTACTTCAAAACTCTATTACCTAAATTGGTTTGTTGCAATTAAAAAATATATAAAGAATATTGTGATCAATTAACAGCTATCAGCGATACACGTTAACTACTTAACAACTAACGGTACATGGCACTAGCTATTATGGTTACCTATTGAAAAAAAACCGTACTTCTATCTCACTATAAGTCTATAATACATACCAAATACATAAAAATAAATATGTCTATTGTTTAATTTACTTTAGTGTTTATATGTGGACATGTTGCGGCCCATCATCCTCTTGAAGAACATTTGCAAATAAATAAATAAATATAGTAATATTATAATCGTATAATATAGTTGAGTTAATGAATTTAAAATTGAATGTACCTATTTTTATTGATAAAATAATTTATATTTTATTCACATTCCTTAAATCTTGTATCAACCTCGGAACACACTGTATATAACTTAAACTATTATAATGTTTATATTTTTCATATATTTAATAAATAATCATGGGTAATCGCATATTGTTCATGAACTCAAATAAAAAATTTTATCGAAAAATGAAAATTATTTCTTTGTGTTTAATGCACATAAAAATGTTTGTAATAATCGCATGGCTCAATTTAGCACCCTTATGACCTTTATTTGTTTTATCGGGTAATAATATTATATACTGTAAAAAAGTCAATACAGTCATCTGTTGATATAAATATATAATATCATATCGACAATGGTTTTATTCTATAAACGAAATATGACCTATTGACGAAACTTTATTATTATAGTGTATTTATTTTATTACCTACAGGTTTAACTTAATCTTAGAAAAACAGTTTCGACTGTCTGGTAATGATTGCAAGTATAGCTCGATTATGGGCTTTAATGGTTTTGCAGTTGTTTATGATCACATTTATTGTACCTATTCACATGATGTCTGTACGTTTTAAACAATTTTAAAGAGCATTTTCATAACGATCGCAACGCTTGAAAAAATTGCTTTTTTCCCTATATATAATGCATGTTTCGCTGTAAGTATTTAATGTTCTATTAATTACTTATAGTATTTATATTAAACATCGTTTTATTATTATTATATAATTATATACTACTCACTTATATTTTTATGTTTAATTATGTATGTTCTTATAATACACAAAATTATTAATACTAAGGTTATTACATTTGTTCGTTTTAGTTGAGTTTTAAATAATACCATAATATAGTATATTGTTTCGCTGGGACTGAAGAAAAAATGTCCTGACGTAAAATTCATGTGTTTGAATAATACAATTTTGCACGAAACTATATTAAACACTTTTTTTGTACGTGAATAAAGACTGAAAATGACGTTATTTGTTTATGTGTTTATATTTATATTCAAAGCGAAAGCATTCGATTATCTGTACCTATAGCTACAGCGTCACTACCCACTGAACTCGGTGGACCGTGTGATGATAATAGAATCGAAAACAAAATTGAGTATTATAAGGATTAATCGTATATAAAATATAATATAGACGGTAAAAAAAGATGAAACTGTGACATTACGACAAATGCCGTCGCATGGCAATATTGTATTAGACACAAATCTTTCAAAAACATATGACATAAAATACAGAGATTTAGGTAGGGTCTTTTATTCGTCTGTATTATTTACTTATGTTGTGGTGTCTAGTGGCTTTTGGGCTTAGCAAACATGATTATATTATGTCAGTATATTGGTAGGTATTCTGACTATATATAATAATATTATACAGTGATGCACAACGATATTTATCGATATTGCCTTTAATTTTATGATACAGCATCGGCATCGGAATGTTGACAGAAATCAATTCTTGATTTATTATTACATCAGATTATGGTTGATACTTCAACGTAATACGAAATATGAAATGGTATGAGTTTAGGGTCTATGGAATGACCCGTACGGCTGAACTTCCCATTTAAAACGGGACCCATTGACCATTGTCCCGATAATCTTCAACGGGAAACTTTTTGTCCCGTTTTAATTCGGTCATCTCCATATTATGATTTTAAAAATGGGATGAAAAACCTGTACTCATACAGTATTTTAGATTCTGAGCGGAGCGATGAACGTATTGATTTTACAATGGTGTGTGTGTGTGTGTGTGTGTGTTTTTTTTTTTTGTGTTTGTCATCACCGTTTGGGACAGTAAAACTACTTCGATTTTCTTCAACAGTATCTTGTTTGATGGAAAAGTGAACCTAGTTGATGTGCTCGGGAAGTTAAAACTAAAAAGCAAAAGTAAAAAATTCCCAATAGTTTTCAAAAGCGCCCGGAAAAACAACATAAAAATTAAGAAAACTGGAATTTTTATGCAAAATCAGTTTTTGACAAAATCGATTTTGATTTTCGGTGTAACTCTAAAAAAAATTACCGTGTCTTGGATATTCTACAAATTAACGATTTCTCAGTGAACGATTTCCTTATTTTATTATGATTAAAAAATGAATAACTGTATAGATATTTAAAGTTTTTTTTTTATTAATCCGTTCGCTTTAATGGCAAAGCTTATATATATATTTACTGTAGTTTATTGCGTTGTATAATATTAAATACATTTAGATTTAGATAATACACTTAGAAACCAAAAATGTAGCACTGTTGCTGAGTGACCTTTCCTTACTTCTTTTCTTCGTTTAGTCAAAAATCTTGAACTTTTAAAAAATATAAATATAAAAATATTATTTACGGTTACTTGAAACTTTTAAAGTAGGTTTAATCAATAGTTATCATAGCTTAATCCATACGTTTTTGAATTTAGCAAAATGTATTATTTGTGAAAGTGATGAAGCTATAATTTTACTTGGATTGTATTTAAGTATTTAACCTTCCCAGATGCAAATTAATTAATAAATAAAATATATCTTAAGTATGAAGGATTTAAGTTTTAGTTTTGAAAGAGCCCCACTCTGTGTTTGACGTTCCGAAGCCCAGTGGTCGTTATCCCAGCTTGCTTATACTAAGTTTCACCTATGGGCTATGCTAACTAAGACAAGAGTGATATAATAATACTTTTTTTATTTTAAACTTTATGTGATATATTACAGATCAGTATATCAAGTTAATAGTTATACATAATTAATTATTTCAGCATCGAAAATACTAAAAAGTATATTATCTGATGTTTGCTTGGTAGGGATTTACGGGCACCGTTGACCAATAGGCAATAGGTTGTTAACAATAGACAGATATTTGCGTAATTATTAGTGTGTACAAAATTATATAGAAGAGCTTTATTAAGAGGAGTAACTGATAATAATGTATGCTTAGTAATTTAACACAATAACTTTTAATGATAAAATATGTGGTATATTCGTTACCTATTCATAGTTCTAAATCAGTCAGGCAGTCAGGCATATTAATTTGGTAAAACTATATTTTAAACTATGTAAATTCCGTCTCAGTATTATGAATTATAATTAAAATTATTCATAATGTGGTACTTAAAAACTTGAGAAAAATGCAAAAAACATTGTGGATGCTATCTGTGTTAAAAAAAAAAACAATCATTTAAACGCATTAGGTACGCAATTCTATCACCCACAAGAATGAATTTTGAAATGAGGATGTGCTTAGTTTTTAGCAAAATTTTCCATGACAAAAACCTTGAAATATAATTTTTACATATTAACTTTAAAATTCAAATATTATCATCAATAATTATTTGAATTGATAAAAAATAAAAATACACAACAGATATGTAAAATAATAGTGACCACAATTCATTACATCACACAGTTAATATAAATGCAAACATTTGTTTTTAATTTAAGCCATTACATATTTTTAAATGAATAGTAATGTACTCGTCTATTATTTTGTATGTATTGATCGTATGTGCAAAACATGGCCGGCAGCTGTTTACACAAAACGGACAATTTTACGGCACTTCCTTGGTAAATTAGTTGATTTTACATTGAAATGCTTTATACCGCATAAGTTGTTTCAAAACGTCATGTTACACACTGTTATGGCGTTGCGGACTACTGTTAAATAAATAAAGCACAACTATTCTAGCCGTTGGCCTGATGGTTTTAATGGTTGTAGAAGTTGTTATGCAATCATGTTATATGATGGAAAATAGATGGTACAGGTGGCTAGTTAAATACGTGAAAATAAACGAGAACTTACAATGTTCATTAAACAGTTCTATTGTACGTCAGCTTATTTCTATGGAATAATTTATTGTGGATATAATATTATTAAACCAAAAATAAATATTGTATTTGATAATATAATATAGTTTTTGCGTAAAAATACCATCTCAGACTTAATTTTTTAAAATATGTACAGCACTATTAACACCATAGACACTTAGTAATACTTAGAAACCTAAAAGTCTCGCATTTTTTCCTTCAAATATTGATATAAGAAAAAGTTTGTCCTTTATTTTTTTCCTTCACATACAATGAATATGAACTGTCAAGATTTACACTAACATAATACCATATAACCTCAGTCATTGTTCAAGAACAATATTATTATAAATAAGTAAGACTTAGGTAGGTACTTACATATTAAAAGATCTCTAGAATATAGGTTCGTTTAAGACGCCTACAGCGTGTTAACAGAGATTCTGTGAAATGATAGTCGATTAATTATCTGATTTTTATAATGGGTAAAATTTGAATAAAAAGTAGTTTAATTTAGTTAATTAGATGAGCTTTAGAATTTTTAGGTTATTGTTCTTGATGTACTAAGGAGCAGAACTGATTTCCCGCACGTAATCAACTAGAATGCCTGAATATTTATTTAAGGATGGCAGGTTTATCAGTGTCTCATATTTGGTGTCTATTGGACCACACTGATCTAGCTTTATAAATTAATTGTTTATTTCTGGTGGTTATTTTTGGTCTAAGTGAGCAGAGTAGGTAGAGTATGGAGTTGACGGGGAGCATTCACCTGGTGTTAATCAAAAGATAATGTATAGGTAATAAACTTATATAGGATGAACATGGCTTTTAATAGAAAAATGAACAGTGTAATAAATAGTTGTAATATATAAACTTATATTAAACATACTTATTTATCATTTTAATTTATAATTTAGATAATTATTATACAAATCAAAGTTGGAAAAATTTGTCAATGTCAAAAATGTCTAATCTGGTAAAGTCTGATTTAGTAAAAATTAATCAATTAAAAATTAAATAAAATGCCTTGTAATTTTAACCAAAAAAACAATATGATTCTAAAAAATGAAATAATAGTTTATAGTGTCTTACTGATAGACTTTATCTAATTATCGAGTATTATTACTTATTTATTTGGTAGTTCATTAGTCATAAGTCATAATTATTATAACTAATAAATATATTATTTTGACGTCAGATAGGTCTGTTATTATAAGATTTTTGAGTTTTATTTTAATAAAATCGATTATTTGGTAACCTAAGTATACATAATCATCTACAAGTTCGGCTATGTTTTTCCCGAGAAATAATTTGATCACGAAAAAGGGAACGGAGCTAGAGAGGATTCGTTCCCAACATGACGTGTCAAAACGTGTTACGAGGAAAAATATCGGTTCCAATATTTTATGATTGTATCGACTAAAAGTCATAGTCTGGAGACTATCAACCGTAACGTTTTATTGCTGTATAGTGGTGTTATTAAGGTTTATCAGAAATAGCGTATTGTGAAACGATATACTATAACTTTATACGGAGTAAATTTTAAGTTAAAATGGTGAAACATCGTAGAGAATTGGTCAAAAGAGAATTTTGTGTAGGTTCCGAATTGGTTTTAAATCAATAAAATCGTACACACAGTATGTAGTAGAATTATTGTTGAGCAGTTTATATGACAAAATATAATATTTTTAAGTTAACTACACTTTATCGTTAATTGTTGTACTACACGACTGGGTGAAATCGATCGATGCGTCTCCGAGTTAACTCCTTAATGATGGAAGATGGTAAGGTGGAAGGATATTAACAACTACCTACGGGAATTATATCTTACTGCATTGTTGTAACTTGTAATAATATTGAATTTTTTTTTTAAACTTAGTATAACAACTGTACCTATATAATAAAATATTTAATAAGTAAAATTTTGTTGTTTATTGATTAACCACAATATATTTAGTGTATAGTTGTTGTTTAATCATAAAATAAATAATAACGACAATAATATTATTGTGGACAATATCCTTTTGAAATTTAACCTCTTAAAATGTGTAAAAAATAAAAATTATTTTAGAACTTTTTATATTTAAATACTTTGAACTAATGATACATCCGAGATGAAAAGGATAATTTACAAACGGTTAACAATTTTGAATGCACGTCAAGATATGTACTTTGATTAATGACAAATACGTTTGTCATCAGAAATATTTAGATATATTTTAAATATATGGGAAAAAGGTTAGAAAAGAACTTTTATTATTGTTATCGGCCGTAGTCACATGTAGTTAAATTTTTCGGTTTTATTCTCATATTTGTCAGTTCTCCAAAAATATGATTGAAAGGAAGTACCTATGTATTTATTTTCAATTATTAGTATTGAGTATGTAATTACTACAAAAAAAGCCAACTGCAACAACTAGTAAACTTGATTTTTATACATTTTACCGAAACAAAGAAAAGCTCCGAAGCTGTCTGTTTGCTGCACTCAAACTCAGAATCAGTCATTAGATAATTATAATTAAGAAGAGTTTCATGGTACAAAATCGCTCAATATAAAAGAACAAAAAAGGTAGTAAAGACAATCTTATTTTTAAATCATTAGAATTCAAATTGAATACTTTTATCCCAAAAGTGATGAAATAAAATTGATATCACAAGGTTCCCACAAAAAGATAATTTTAAAGTAACCAAAAATACTCATTTCAAAGAAATAATGTTATTCATATTGAAACGACGAATATATAATATATATATAGTATGTATATACTATATATATATAATATTTAATCATACTCATTACTCAAACAGCATAGTAGTGAAACCGCAGAAAACGAACTATAAGATTTTCCCATTTTTAATTGGTTCTATGCATAAAATAGATTGGCGAAAAAATATTTTAATTATATAATTTCCTTTCGTTTTTATTCTGTAAAAAGTCCTGGAATCGTCATTTTTAAAAAAAATATTATTGATATTAATTATTGGACAAAATTATGAACACATAAAATTTAAGCTACAAAGAGTAAAATATCGTAGGTAAACGAAATTGTACTGCCTTCATTTTTAAATAATATATTGGAGCCAATTTAGATGATGAGATAAAAACCAATTGTATTAAACAAACAATGTATAAAAGCATTTTATATTTTAATCCAAGTTAATGAGTTCCATTTCATTAATTTCACAACGAGAATTTTAATAATAATTTCCCTTAGATCAAAACTTACTAATGATTTGTCAAAATAAAGTTTAACACGAAACTAACCAATTCAGAACACTACAGTCGATTGACTTTTTTACTCTACCTATGCCACGTCGCGCCGTTTCGATGTAGGAATTAATGATTTTTTTGGAATACGATATTATATTATAATGCAATTAGTTTTGTTTTTTAAACACAAGCAAAACATAGGCTTAGTTTCTTGCTTTTCTAATGAATAAGAAATAATTTATCTGTGATCATTTATGCCAGTCACGCAAACATATTTTCCATATTATATTATAATAATATATGAAATTTATGTGTTTAAATATACTAAATGATAACGCCAACATTTAAATTTAAACTGACATACGAGTTTGTAACCACTTCATGTGCTTAAAATATATATTTAAATTTCACATATTAATTATTTAAAATGTTCGTTCTATATAATATATTTCCAAAAATGCTAATACAATAATTAAATGTTTTAATATTTTTAATAATGCCTTTTGACGTTTTATATAAGATAAATGTATATTTAATGACGATGATAAAAATACACAACTACAACACCAATAACGTTTAATATTAATTAGTTTTTTTTTTTGTCGTTTTATCTCTTTCGGCTTTTTTATTTATATGTAAGTAATTTTCTCGTATTTCGATAAATTGTATTGTTTCACTACAAAAGCTTACATTTTGTAAGATCTGTTACAAATATTAAAACATTATAAAAGGTTTACCTTTTTAATTTTAACAATAGAATTGAATATATTTATTTTAAGAATTTTGATTGTTAACTAACAGTATTGGTAGGTATAAAATATTTTTAGTATCTTAAATAATTTGTATCTAAACTCTTCTCGTTGATCGTGCTCAAATCTCAAGCAATGGATATCACATGCAATTGATCAACATTCTAATAGTAAAAGCCAAAAGGTAATAATAATACATTTGTATAATTGAAATATGACCTTCATATGGTGCCAATTAAATAATGTATAGTAGGTATATAATAGACCAAAAACCAAATAATCGATACAACCTATCACATAGTATTTATTTTATGAGCTCATGTCAATAGTGTCGTACATTTTTTTTATTACTTATAAGTATGTCTGTAACCTCTCCCAAGGATAGCAGGGGTCCTAGAAAAATCTATTAATGGCCTAACAGAATTTAACAAATTCCTAACAAATTGTTGATACCAGTTTCGTAGTCATAGCATAATGTGCCGATGCCAACTTGACAGACATCTTATAAATAATTACTCGGCTATATATTTATTAAAAAAAGTTTTATAATAACTATTTTACGCGTTTTTAAATTTATTCCAGATTGTGACAAATTATAATTCATGCTTTTATTAGATTCAAACTTTTTTAGAGCGTCATACCACACAGATTCTTTACTCAATTAATATTATACTGTACATTGTACAAGATGGATAGGTACATGTTACAAAGTTAAAATTTATCGTTGAATTATCAGAATAAAGTAGGTATACAAATTCTCAATAGCACATCATACAGTTATAACAAAATGAAATACGAATACCTACGTAATGGACATGTTATATTCACAATAAAAAAAAATACAATGACAAATTATGTTTTTTGTAAACTTTCCATATTATTACATTTTTAAGTGTATACGTACATACATTTCGTTACGGTTTTTACATACTGTTTAAGAACGCAAAAAATCTCATTTGATACACCTAAAATAATTATTTGTTTACTTATTTAAATCACTGAAGCTATGACGATATCTGGTCTTACTCCAGATTTTCATAGCGTTTCGAGATATTGAACACGTAAATCGTTAAAATATAGATTTTTTAATTTTTATGATACCAAAATTAAAATTAACAAACTAGACTCACCTGATAGATATCTAACAACTGTTATCCATAGATGTATATTATATTCTCGTTACTCACTATTCATTTCAAGATTGCGGATGTCACTTACACGACAAAACGCTTACAATTACAAATACCAGGTGCAATGTACTGTAGACGTAGGTGAGCGATTCATTAAATCCACACCAGCCTTTTTTGTGCAATATGCTCTCGAAACCATGACGATAGGTCGAGGGTGAAAGTTAAAGGTAAGCGGATCGAGCAGCTAATGTTGGCTTTAGTGAGTACCTACAGTATAATATTTTAGATTTTGTGTAGACCGAGGAATGAATAGATTTCAGTGTCTTCCAATGATATATCGGGTTGTTTTTAAATTCTAAGTGGAGCTCATTACCGTACACACTTGCTGTAACTGTTCAGTTTCATTTTTCTCATGCAATATTTATCATTGAACCAAAATTTAGCACATCTTACACATCCATTATTACAATGACTAATTTAATGACGAAATACTCTGAAAACATATAATAATATAGCAGTGTGGCTTCCACGTAATTTTTTTTTTTTCATCACAATGTAACATTGTTGGTTGAAACTTTATTTCTTTACAATATAAAGAGATATACATCGTATGATATAATTTATACGTACTGATATTATAATATACATATATGTTCATAATTTATTAAAAACCCACTACCATTATGAATACCACGAATCAGTCTGTTAATAATAAACATATTATTTAAGTTTGAATTTTCAGAATAAAAGTATTTAGGCCAAACTTGTATTCAGAATTCAAGCTCCGGTGTTCATTTTATTTGTTATGCATCATAATAATTTATAATTTATAGTAGTCAATCTTTGATAGTTCAAGTTAATTTTATATATGTTACTCGGTTAAATAGGTAAGACAAATTCAAGAAATAAATATAAACATATTTTATTATTAATAATGACTATATAATAATAACAACCTTCAGGACAAAATGCTAATTAGTTACTCTTTACAAATGTACATGGCAGATGCATAATAATGATTTAAAAATTAAGTTTTCCAACAATAATACAATATTAATTAAAAGAGTATAAACCCAAATATTTAATCAAGATCGAGACCCATTAAAAATCATACTTAAAAACAAAATTTGATCTGGGTAGTCTATGGATATATTCTAGACTAATAGTTTTTATTCAATATTGAGTGCATTTTTAAAACGACATCCGTTGCAACTGGTGTGATAATTTTTATTAGATACATTTTATATGGATTTATTCATTTATGAACGTTTATAGCCATTAATGATTTGTTTATTTTAGTTTTAATTGTTTCTACAAGAATTTATTACTATTACTTATAATAGTATATTATAATAATTATGATGCGTTTATTTTAGCTACATGATTTATGCAAGGATTTATTAATTTTATACCAATTAATTATGAAACACTGTCGTCAAGAAACAATAAATAAGTGGGATTAATGCTATTTAGAGTTAAATTAATTATAACATTTACGTAATAGTCGTACAATTAATACATACAAATTGGGCGAACCACCAGTTTGTAAAATTCCAAGTCAAACATTTTCTTCAAATATAATTATTATAAAATTAAAAAGTAATAATAATATTAAATTGTATTCCTTATAATTCTAAGCTATTTAAAAGTATTTGACTATTGATAATTTGTGTAGTTTACTCCCGATAAATATTGATACAAAATATTTTCCGTCAAAGACCTTTGAAATTTAATACAAGCTTCATCTTAATGTATAGGTACCTATTATAATATGTTTATTTTTTATTGATCATGAAGCCCGGCAACTATGGCCATTAGCTGTTTGTTTTTTATTTGTAGAGAAGGAATCGTAGGTTAGTAAACACGTGTGTTTTTGGTTTGGCAGATTTTTTAGTGGGCACCCGTAGGTATCTGCCATGCCCGGATCCCGGATGGCGGCACTTCTCTCCGGACAACGTGACTTGCCCGAAGAAAAATTCCGCCGGTGGCAGAATTC
The DNA here is from genome assembly GCF_005508785.2 of Acyrthosiphon pisum. Lineage (NCBI taxonomy): Eukaryota > Metazoa > Arthropoda > Insecta > Hemiptera > Aphididae > Acyrthosiphon > Acyrthosiphon pisum. The sequence goes on from NC_042494.1 coordinate 8,790,523, forward strand.
GAACCGACACCTTAATCCGCTCGGCCACTCCGTCCCCCGTATATGTTTATCATTAGTTTATATTAAATGCAATGAAATTTATATCCAATATATTTTAACTAATTTTAAGCTTTTATTGCCACGAATTAATTTACACCACTATTACGATACGTTATACGCGAATATTGAGTTATGATTGAATAACAATAATATAATATGATATAATATTATTATAGTAATATTATAAATAATAGTTTATTTATACATACCATATTTTTAGTAAAAACTAATCCAACCCACTGTATATTAGGCACTAGTAGAAAAATAAATATTACTACTTATTGTTGTGTAGGTACTTAGACGTAGAGGTTGAAACGTTCTCCGTTCAAAATCGTTTTTCATAGAAGTACAATAATTTATCATTGAATTGAACACATCAATTAAAGCCTACTCATTGACAAGGTACCTACACTCGAAACATGCTATACAGCAAAGCAACTTTCTCGTTTTTTTTTTTTTTTTAATAATTTTATGTTTAATAAATCACTCGTAAACCACCGTCGCCTCCGCCGCACCGCTTTAGTTCCCTTTCGGCTCACAACTCACAAACGATGTCAGTGTTATGTACATATATATTATTATTCACTCGTAATTCAATCCGTGCAATATTCACCCTGCCTACAGACCTAGAACGCGGACTTGGGGTAGTTTGTGGTGGAGAGGGAGCGTGTGGTTTCAAGTATATAACGTTTGTATGTAAAATATTAATAAAAATATGTGATAACGATTGTTGAATTTTGCGGAACATACGAACTCCTATGTGTATGTATAACATTTTTTATGTAGGCATCTATATATTATTAGTCTACGACCTGGGAGCAGTGAAACGACGAAATTTGAGTTGATCGGACTCGCGTATTGTACTGTTATGTATAAAAACATTAAAGCTGATCATTTTAAAATTTTAAATCTCATTGATGCGTGAAACGGCTAAGATATAACCTACAAAATACATGAGGTATATAAATAAATGCAGATATAATATGATATCTAGGTACATGGTTGACGGTTGTAAACATATTATGTCAATCGCTGATGACAGTGCTAACAGTGTTGAAAACAATACAAATATAAACTTTGAAATAAATTCTATAGGTATACATACATTTTTTCTATACTCAATTGTCTTAAGAGCATGTTTTCATTTTTTTCACAACATACTTTGTACAAAAGTGCAAATTTAAGCATTTGTTTGAGACATACACAGTCATCATTTAAGTGGTATTTAGCACTGCTTATATAAATACCAACTTTATATGTCCTATTTTATTTACACATTACACATTGCACATACTTACATATTGTAAATACATAATAGGATCACCAAATCAACCTTATAGTAGTATAACTATTTAAAATGTACATTCTTAAAATAATGTTCATACATACATACATACATTTAGAGGCTTCCATAATAAGTCGGTGTCGAAAAACCTGCGTTCTTCGAGATTTTTTTCTGTTCATTTAACACTATATTTTTATCACTACTATAGAAACAATAACATTCCTAAAAAAAAAAAATAGGTTTAATTTAAGTGATCAACAAAATAAATGCATCATTGAGAAAAAAATACTATTTTTTTAATAAATATTATGTATTATTGTAGGATACTTATTATGTTTCAAACTCTATTTTTTTTAAGTTTTCCATTATATTATCTTTAGAAAAACACATTTATTCATTAATATTTTATCATTTCATCGTGAATATGACTTTTAAACCATCTTTTAAATAGTATCGAACAAAATCAGTTTTTTCAACTTAAAGTTGATACATAAAATAAGGGGTGAAGTAGGTAACCGCTCTACCGTACAGTGTATGAGTTTATAGTGACCTTATATATATATGTATAAGCATGCACTCTAACGGATGTATTAAATTTGAATTAAATAATAGAGCATTGTACCAATACGATGGAAATATTATTCTGTACGACGAAAGTCTAACTTTTTGGTAATCAAGGTTACTCGCAAACAATTATTTCAATAATGATATTAACATTTGACAATTAATATTCATATTTTAGATTCTGAGAACGATGAATTTATTGTATTTACAATGATTTGTTTTTTACATCATAATTTTTATGCAAAACCAATTTTTGATAAAATCAATTTTATTTTTTTTTGTGTTGGTAACTCAATAACTAATAACCTTAAACACTTAAAATGTCCACCAAATAATTATAATACCATTTTACAGATATAATAATATTTTCAAAATATTTTGACTCTTGTTAAGCTAATTATAGTCTTGAGAAATTGTTTGAATTATTGTTAAGTAACATTCATTTTTTGTGAGCGTTTGAATTTAAAATACTAACAATATTTGATATTCACCGGTAAATTAACGAATTTTCATACGTCCATTTTTAATATTTCGTTGTAATTCAAAAACAAATAACCGTAAAGTTATATAAAGTTCATACACTATTTTTTTGATTTTTTATATTCTACAATTATTATAATGTAAAACTTAATATAAATATATAGTAACTTATTAAAATTAAATAAAATAATGTCATAAAAGTATGTACTCTTTTTAGATCTCGACAGTGAAATAAAGCAACAAGTAATTTCATAAGTACCTAAGCAATACAAAATAGTTAATCCTATTACTATACTTACCCTATTTTCAAATAACCCAATGTATATATTATGTGTAAACGCACGGCAACAAATAATCGTTTAGGTGGTAAAAATATATTGTAGTGCATACTGGCATAGTCGCTATGTCTTGAGATTTTTACTAAGATACACTGCTGCAGGGTAGTTTTCGTTTAACCCTTATATAGTATTATTGCAATGTTATCCCCTGTACTTTTGATTAGTATCGGTTGAATGAAACTTAAAGTCCATATAATTCGACCATATATTAATGTGTGTATTTTAGAACGGTGTTCAAGACCATAAAATGTTTGTGGAGTCCCGTAAAACTTAGGAACGTTTGATCATAAGTGGGTGATTATGTGTCTAATAAGCAATTCAATATCCCATCATATGGTCACATTATAATTATATATAGTGTGTATTTATTTAAATATAATATTTGGAAATATTTTATATTACTCCAGGACACTCTTTAAATGATAGAAAATATGCACCATAATATGAATATATTATATTTTAGATTCTGATCTCAACGAGGAATATATTGGTATTACAATTATTTTCGTATACCTAATATATTATTAGGTCTTCGTTTATAGTCTTTGTAGTCTATTAGTAAACATAATATTTCAAAGAATATCATTTTTTATTTTTGAAAACAATAAATTTATTTTGACATAATATTATTTGATGCATACATACTTCTAAATATGAGTGTCAATACTTTTGTGTGACTGTCAATAGTCACACAAATTAAATTGATTGTATATTTTATGTTACATATATATTGTCAATAGAGCATTAACTTGCAGCAAAAAGTAAACAAATTTACGAAGTATAAATGTCAAATGTATATTGATCTACAATTTTATTGCTATTGATGGCATTCAACACAAAGAGAATGAGTACAATAATGCATATTTTTATTCAAATAAAATTGCCATAAGCTAACTTAACATTTAAAGTGTTTAAATTGCATATAAGTATAGTACTAATTTATGTTATTGGAATCTAGAAATTGAAACATTTTTATAAAACAGAGTTATTAAATAGAGTGCAGTGGAATATTGTCCTCAACTGACAGTTGTGACAATGCCAAGTTAAAAATATTAAAAAAATATTGATGTTTTACTAAGGGAAAGGTTATAAAAAAAAAACACTCGAGATAAAGAATAATAAAAAACTAACTCGGTCAGAAGTGTAATAAATTAATACGTATAATATTATAATAATTTTTATAACTTTTCTCAATTTATCAGAACATTACCTAACAATGTTAGATTTTAAAACGACAACCTCCAGTATGTAATATGAAATATTTTTTTTTTTTTAATTCAAATAAATCATAAATACTATATCAATCTGACATATTATATAAAAGTCCACCAGTGTACTAATATAGGAAAATTGGAAAGGATATACATTTATTAGTTTAATAATATTTAAAAAATATATGATCTTGTAAATATAAAGACGCACAAAGAATATAGCGAATGGATGCTATTATCGAACAAATGCGGATAATCTTCAAGCCACCTCATCATCCTTGTCTGAGAAAAACTGAAAGTCCTTCCATCGCAATTGCCTATTGTAACACATGCTATCCGGCTGGCCACTACACTATTATTAAGTTTGAACTTATTCAATTTTATGTATACATATGATATCGCATTATTGCAACACCACGCAAAAAAGATCAATAATGGTATGCCATAATTATTAAAAATTTTTCCCATCTCGCTAAAGTATTTAAGTATTTATACTAATTATTTCAACGATCTATTTTATGAAACAGAAAATGCTTATGATTTATACAATTTTTAATTTGTTATTTAATAATAATTTTTTTTTGTTTATTGATTTATTATTATTATTTATTATGTGTATTTGTAAGTTAATTTAATATTACCCGAAGCTGGACCCAGGCTGAAACTAGTAGTTTTTTATTACATGTATTATTGTACAACACTTTAATTTTTTAACTTTTGTGAAACTGAATTATTATTTTGAAATTATTTATTCCCATATCATTATTGTAAAACTTAAATATAAACGGGCACTTGTAAATTTCACCCACATTGAGCAGGTAGTATCAAAACTAATAATACTTTAGAAAATTGCGCCCGGTATTTTTTTGTTTCTAAAAAGATATAGTAAATTGCGCCTATAGTATGTAAGCGACATCGAAATTCATCGATATCTATTATATATGTATGTTTTAAATACTGTTTATGAATATGTGAAGATTACGTCTCATAATTACTAGGTATGCTGATTTATAACTTATTATTTTATTACTATTAACTCAATAATATTAATAAATTATATAATTTACTTGATTTTTTATTAGTACATTTTTTCATTAATACATTATAAACATGTCTACAATCAAAACATCTTAATAGGTAATATATTATCTGTATACCTACGTAAACATTCTATTAAACTTTTATAATATTTAAATTAATAAACGAGAAAAAATAAATATCATACACTGATCTGGTATAATAAAGAAATATAATATGTAATATAATGTGAATAAAATGATGGCTTTAACAACATAAATAATATTATATCATGTTCAAAATATACAATGAATGGACTAATCACATTTAAGACGTCAAGAACACATTTTAACTTTTAACTATAGGTACTTTCATAATATTATGGTATAGCTAACAAGTAACAACTAACAAGAATAAAGCCTGACAAAATGTAATGAATCTAATTATTATAGTAACTATACTGTTTGAATATAAAATAAATACATAATAAACGGAAATTCGCGTTAAATTTATATGTATTAAAATTGTTTTTTCATTAATCTATATTAAGACAATTTTAATTAGGTTTGTGCTTATAAAAGAAATATCAATTTATTAATTTGTATACGTTTAAATAATTAATCTTACTTGTAATAAATTATAATAGTACAATTAATTTCTCAAAAACTTTGTACCATAAAAAAAATGATCTAAATATTTTTAGTTCATGCACTTAGAACGGTACCAAATCAAGTAACACAATTACAATGTTTAAATTATAATATATTATGTATAATAATATGTAACTTATGTACTTTACAATTGTTATTATGTGTTAACTGCACATTAATACAATGACCACTTAGTTTCCGAATCATCATAACGATGTCGTTATTAATGACGGTGTTATAATAATAATATTGTTTTACATAACATTATTATTTTAAAGAAAAACAGAATATATCCAATATTATACACGATGTTCAATATTATTATCAATGTTAATTTTTTATTTATGTTTCAATCTCTTTTTTGACCTTGTTCATAAAGTTTTTACATGCATTTTGCATGTCATACATTTTTTTTTTTGTTTTATTAAAGACGCCAATTATGTATATTATTTTTAATTACTTAAATACATTTATTCTATTATAATGTATGGACATATCAACTCAAACTGTATTGGAGAACACTAAGTTGAATTTGTTATCTATTAAAATTATTTTTTTTTTTTATTAGAAAACAAAAATATATACAATCTGTAATAATTTATACAATTAGTAATATGGGGGGGGGGGGGGGGGTACAAGTATAGAAGACGGGACGGCATGATATAAGGAAGGACCGATAATCCTACTTCAAAATAAAACTATTTAAAGGATTTTATTTTTTTTGGAAACAATATAATCGAGATTTCACAATTACTCAAGTTTTTAATTACATTTTCTAAATTTAATATTAACTATAATACCTTTTATTTATAACCATAACAACTTTCTTAATTAAGATGTTATAACTTATAATAATATATAATATGACATTTTAAGTAAAGATGATGATTATATTATTGCCTCTATAATGAATTATTATTCGTTGGTTTATTTCCATAGATAATAAATAGATTATCTATTATGTATGTTTATTTTGCTAGGTTAATAAACTTTGAACGACTTTAGACCGGCATAGAGTTGTACCATTCAGACCACTCGTGATTTTGTCACATTATCGGGTGACTGTGGTCTTGAAAATTGTCTCCAGAAAAGGGGGTGGCTACGCGTTATCAATTAAATATATCATATTATTATCAATATTATAAGTTATTTTAAAATATCAAATAACAATATATTATGTGGATATTGTAATATTTAATTCATATAAAAATTAATGCAATTGTGAAACTGACAATACCATACTCAAAAAAACTTTGAATAAATTAAAAGGTTCATCGCCCCAGGTCAATGGATTGTTTATTTGTTTCCATTTTTATAATTCCGTAACAAAAAGGGATATACACATTTACGACATTAATTCATCAGATTACAGTTACGATTTCAACTTTTAGACTCCAATGCCCAATGTTACTTCATAGTTCATACCCTAGGGACGCAGTGGCCTGATCAGCTGATTTTAATCTAAGATTACTTAAAAACGATTTTAGGTGAAACTGTGAAAGTGTTTCATCTATGTTGCGCGTGGGACGTGAGACAAAACAAATATTGTGCTGACATCTTCTTATTTGTATAAAACTAGAACTGATTTAATTGAACTATAGTAAAATATAATGTGTGAGAAGTTTACGTTTTTGTGTGCATATTGAGTATTTATAAATAGCGATTTAGTACTGTTAATTATAAAATTATAATTGTATTAACTATTATTGGTAATAATTATAATATAAAGTTTTCTAAGACACTATAAATGTATTTTCAAATATTATTAAATATTAAAAATTTTACCATAGGTAGTTAGAGTAATAAATAATAATTCATACAAAAAAAACATTGTTGAATGATATAGTATTATTTTTTTCTACTTTATAGGTACTAATTTTCGAAAGGTAAGAAAATTAGCGTATTTACGTACCTACGTTTAGTTCATTAAATTCTAAAAATCAGAGTTTGAATAAATTAACCATCAAAGAAAAATGGTGATGTCGTGCTCGGTGAATCATCTTGTAAAAAATATAAGCTATGGAGTTTACTGAAAATATATAAATAAGCTATATATACATGATGTTTATAAAAAGCGTAATTATGTTGTTTAACTTTTTATTTGTTTATCGGTTTGCTTTTTTAAATACAAATTTTATAAAATATTCATCTACAACTAAAAGAGATAAAAAAGTAAAACGCATGTCAAGTCTTTACCCACTTACAATATAGTTACATTTGAGTATTTGACACAGCTTTACTTGTCAGATCTAAAAAAAAAAAACATATTTACTTGTTTCAGCTCAAAGACTACCATAAAATAATTTCTTGGTACAATACCTCTAGCCTAGAAAGTAGAAATCATACTTTTAATCAAAATACAGAACTTATAATACCTACTATGTAATACATCCACTGTTCATACTATGTTTCATGGCAAGAAGATAAGTTGGTTAATTTTTTTTTTTTACTTAATCATAGTAGAAATAAATAAGACCAAAAAGTTAAATTTATACTGATACCAACATTTATTTAATAAGATACTATTATTTAGTTTTTGTTGTATTAATTTATGGTATTATGAATTATTACAAAATTTATTTAATTAAACATTTTAATATCAACGTTTGAATGATATTCGTAGAAAACACAATTATAATACAGATGAATATTTTACATACATTTTGTTTTGAAAAAGTCGTAAATAACTTAGTTTGTTTCTAAGTAAGAAACATTTATAGTTTATAATTTCTTTGTATACAAGTAGATTTTTTAATCTTTAATACCAATGTTTAGATGGATGGTACAAAATAGGTATTACTTCTAGGATATGAGACGTATTAGAGGATTTATTTTTTTTTTTTTTTTGGTTGACTTCAAAAATTATATTTTAAAGTACTTTATTTTCTTATTTCGGGTTTTTTTTAATACTTTTTCGTAGTTTTTACTTTAAGAACAGTTGATAGCAAATGACAAAAACCTGATTTTGTTTTTCCAGTGTGTGTTTACGATAAAATGTTGCCTTTGTATTCTATATAAATCCAAGTTAAAAGAATTGTATAAAGTAGTTACCGTTTTTTTTGACAAAATGACTTGTGTGTCCGTTTCTATCATATTCGAATAAAAACGTAATTTCTGCCAAAATAAATTAAAATGTATGACCTAATGTTTTTGAGAACGTCTGAACTTAACCCCATACCAGTAGAATAATTTCTGGGGGGGGGGGG
>NC_042494.1:8799367-8841971 GCF_005508785.2 Acyrthosiphon pisum
TACTATAATATTAAAACAGGTACTAATTTTTATGTTTAATTTGACGTTTTGTTAAAAATATATTAAATAGTAAAGATCATTCATAATTATTTATGAATGTTGAAAATTACTAACCAAAAAATAATAATTAGTAAAATATGTAAAAATAACCAATATATTATCACCAAACCTAACCAGAAACATTTTCTGCGGTGTGCATAATATTTTAATATGTTGATATAAATGTATATGTATACAGAAGTAGATTCATACAAGAAAAAAATTAAGGTACTTATATGTAAGGAAAGATATTATTTTTGACTTCAGGTTTGTGAGATTAAAAAAATAATTATTTGTATTAAAAACCTAGTTTTTAATATAAGTGTTATAAATTATAACAAATGAATATTGACACTAAAAATGAACATAACATTTAAGATAAAGTAATAAACACATTATTAGTCATTAATAATTCTTGAAATGTAGAACAATATAAACGTTTTTCAAGTCAACTTTGATAATCATCTAGAAACTCTTTAAAGACACATTTATATCACATGTTACGGCAAGAGTATAATATTATTATTGATTTTCTACGTTACTAACAGCCAAATTTATCAAATATAATATATTTTAAAACTTTATGAAAAAAGTAAATAATTAAAAAATAATTATTTATGAAAATGTTTGTTTTTAACAACATAATTTATTACTTAATCCATCAAAAATTGTTTTCACTGTATAGGTACTATTTTTTTTTAGCAAAACTGAAGGTTAGGTTTTTTAAAGACTTTACCCATTAAATCCATTGATTTAAAAATAAAACATTAATTAGTTCGTATACCTACAAGTTTTTTTTACCACGGCAACAAACATTGACAAGTGAAATACATTTTATTTTGTACACGATTTTCCAACGGTTCGTCTGTGTAAACAAGTATTGGACACATTTCGGTATATTGAACAACAGTTATTACAGTAGTTTTTTTAGTTTTTAGTTTTCAATTTAAGAAGTTTATCAAACGCCATGAGTAATAATTTAATAAAAGCAAATACTTCAATGGCTCTTGGTCAATACAACAGCGCTGTAAAGTATTTCAAAGCATATATGGACGAATCGCCTGATATTCCATTAAGCAAAGAAGTATTTAACCTGTTATCTAAAGCGTACAATCATTTATCATATGATAAGCGTAATTGTATACGTGAACTTGAAGCATACCTGGAATCACTCCAAGACAGCGATCTGGAACGCATCGAAGCCATCACCTCATTGTTGGATGAAACCAGGAACGATTTAATTTCCATGTGCACTGAAGTCGTTACCATTATAGATAACCATTTACTCGAAAAAGTGGAAGAAATTGGAGAAAAAGTGTTGATTTATAATATGAAAGGCGATTACTATCGGTAAATTCTGTAGTTTTCGTTATTGAATTTATATTACACTCAGGTTGTAGGCATTTGTATCAATTGTGTTAAATACATTATTAAGTCCTACAGAAACTGCAGCAGTTTCGTTGAATAGATTGTCAAATGTTTAAAAACATTCCTCAAATAATCATAAGAAAAAACCTTTTTCAAAATTAAAAGTCTAGTGAGCGGCACTATATTATAGCATTGAATAATAAATTGATATTGTGCAATATAATTAATCTTTTAAGATTGTATAATTAAAAGTATAAAATGTAAAACAAAATTTAATATCAATATACCATCCATGTTATAAGATAGTTATTTATAATAATTCAAATTCATTTGTGTTAAAAATATTTGTGCTTAAAATATACACAAACAATACTATATAAATTGAAATTTATATATATAATTGATATAAATATCAATACTCATTTGATTTAAATTTACTTATAAATTCTACATAATATTTATACTTTAGATACATGTGGGAAGCAAATAATAGTGACGCAACTTGCAAAAAAGCGACTCAAGCATATAATGAAGCTATGAGTATTTGTCAATGGAATTTCAAACCCACAGACCCTTACTTATTGCAAATTGCGTTAAACTTGACGACACACCTGAACAATACTAATAATACCGATAGTGCTATAGTTGTTTTGAAAAGTGTTATTCAAGACGCACAAGAGGATGATATTGAAAGTTATGACTTCTTAAAGAAGTCATATGTTGAGTTATTTTTGAAATACTTAAATGAATGTTTAGTTCGATTTCAGATTATTCACAATCAAAAAATAATTGAACTCATCGAAAATTATGTTCCTCAAGAGTCATTGGTTGACGATGTGATCACAAGACGACAAGGCTGATACAGTTTCACTGATCTTTTAAAAACATTTTATAAATATTTCTATTTTTATCAACAATGTTCAAGTTTATGATCTATTTTTCAGAATAGTGAAATGAGTAATTAATTGAATATTGAAATATTCCAATTGTGTGTTTGGTACAAGGTCTATTGACATAATAAAAATAATAAATGTGGACATGTATTAGTTTTATAAAATTATTATTTCGCGTTTTTAAAAGCATTTTTATGGTTAGTTTAAGCTTCTAATATAACATTTAAGCTCCAAGGCTTATTACAATTTAATTTATAATGTTATTACTATATAATAACTAATATTAATCAAAATGGCAAGATGGTTGCATGAAGATCGGAAATATTTTTCAATACTTTAGAAAAAAATTATAACTGATAAAAGCATAAAACTTACTACTAACCTATCTGTTAGTATTGTACAGAATGGCGCGTACTGCTGTGCGCCTGTGCTTTCCCTTTTTATCATTTGACCAACACAGAATAAGGTAAATTACCTAAGGTAGTCCACCTATATGAAAATTTTAAAGTCTTAACACTCATAAAAAATAAATGTATTAAAAACAATTTATTATAAAGTTGTATTTTAAAAATCTACATAATCCACGTAATCACACATCATTTTCACATTTATTATTTAACTTAGGTACTTAGTTAAGATAAAAATTAGAACGCTAGTAAAAAATTTGATTTTATGTTTTTCATAAGTAACTACTTTTGTTATAATAATAATTAAATATGATTAAAATTATATTTAATTTTGAATGTTTTATTTTTTTTTTTAATATGAACCATACAAAACATCAATTAATGTTGAACCACTTATAATTTGTATGAGTATGGACTATTATATGGAGATCACATGTTACATGTATGATTGTCTTATGGAATGTTGTATTTTGTCCATTAATATAATATTACAAGAATAAAATATGATAGCCGTTACAATAATAAATCAGATAAAGAACAAAATATCAAACAATTCACATCAAAAGATGCAATATACACAATTATATTCAGTTATTTGCTGAATTATGTTAAAAAAATAATTAATATACAAAATGATCTATTTATGCGGCACCACCTGTGTTCGTTTTTCGGTCAGTAGACTTATTCAAAACTTTTGGATTATTCCTTTCTCAGAAAAATATATGCATAAAATATAAACATAATTTAAAAGCCATTAGTTTTCTTGTTTCAATCAAAAACTTAAACAATATTTGTTAATAATGTATTCATCGTTGACTTTAAATAAAACCTGAAATGTTGAACAAAGTGTACGCATTCAAAACAAATGAAAATAAAACTTCTGAAGCGTGGCTGCTATTTTTACGGTATAGTAAAACAACACCAACGACAAAAACAAATTATATATTTTTTGCACCATTGAATCATTGTACCAAAAACAATTTTTATAACATTGATTTTACACCCAATCATAATACAAAAAATGTCAACGATAAGCAAAACGTGAGCATGAAGCGTTTCGTAGATCAAAATATACTTTTGAATCAGACCATACAATAAATGAAATATGAAATGGGAAGTCTGTAATTCACAGAGAAAACCTATTTCATTGTTTTTACATATTATATGTTCAGTTCTTTTTTTTTTAACAGAAAATTATTTATTTTACCGTGTGTTACGCAACAAAAATAAATACATATGATTGAGAAATGTCGGTCACATGATGGTAATATGGTACCAATTATTTGGAAAGGAAAAAAAGCTACATCCTAAAATAATATTTAAAAATATTATTAGAAAAATAAAAGCAATCGCAACAAGTAATATTATGATACAAAACTTGAATTTTATCCTCATTTTAAGTATAATGAAAATATTATATATAGGTACATTGCTAACTAATTAAATTGTTTTAAACGTAGGTATATGCATTAAAGATTTCTAGCTCTATCAAAACTATATTTTCCAGAACTACATTGTTATTTGTTAGTCATTAAAATAAAGAAACATTTCAAAAATGTTATTGGAATATGAATTACAAAACTTTTTTAATTAGATTTATAGTGTCAACATTTCAAATGTTTTAATTCTCTAAGATTTTTGTTTTCATTTCGCAAGTCAAAGTTCTATCGCGTTGTTATTATGCCATACCACAAGTTTAAAAGTAAACTAACCTATAATTCAGAGTTAAAACTTGTTGAAACACTCAAATCATAATTGTGCACGCATATTACATTTAACAGAAAAAAAAGATTTTTTTCTTGTGCCTACACTAAAGTGTGACCATTTTAGTATTTGTGAATAAAATTAAATTTTAAACAGTCCCTGTGGTTGTCTTTGGATTGTGTTTGTTCGTGTTTTTATAGGTATATTTTTTATAAGTGCATTTTGAAATGGTAAAAATAATATTAGATACATTTTCCTACCTATGTCCAGGGTGAATGGTTTGCACTTGACATTTTATTTTTAAAAAAACACGCAAAATTGCACAAGCAAAAAGTAACAATAAAACATTATTGTCTCACTGTTTCATATTGATTTTGTACATTTACTAATATATCATTTTGTCAATATCAACTTTTTTAATAAACAAAAAAACAAATTTTAAATTAAATTTTGTTTATTGGATTTTACACACGAAGATCCACTGTTTCAAAATGCTTACTTTCGCAAAACTTCAATATTACAGTATGTATGAATGTTAAAAAAATTTCCCAAAAAAAGTATGTAATAAATTATCTTATATCCTTGTTGATATTTGTGATGTCATTTTAAGGTAGTAAGTATTATGAAACTAAAATAATTGTGATAATATTTGAGAAAACTCTAGTTAAAAGATATTCTACAATCCGAGGCTCTAAGAACAATAGTTAAAAGTTTACAGTTAAATATTTATGTTTTATAATTTATTTCATTTACATAACACGATATAATATTTACCTATAAGCTACAATTAATAACAGTAGCGTAGCCACGATGAGAGCCGAAAGAGACCATGCTCCCCTCGTCATCTGTATTATTATATACAACATTTAAAAGTTAGCGGAAAGACAATTAAACTACCAAGTTGCTTCATTATGAAAATTTAAGACTCAATGTATTTTTAACTAAATTTTCAAATGTTCACGATTTTGTTAGATTGTGTTAAAAAACATTTTCAAGCTGCTTGACCAAGTAAAAATCTCCCCCTCCTCCATTCACACGCACCGAATCCAAAGTCTCTCTAACTGATTAGTAATAATTTAATTTATTAGTATAAATATACAATTGCATTTATTCATTTTATTATATAGATAAAATATTATAAAATTGTCTTCATCCCATTTTTACATAATCATTATGTTATCTATAAACTCAATACTGTCATAAAGACTATGACAGTTTTTTTTTTTACTAGAGCTTTAATAAGTTACATGTGATTATAGTTGAAGCTTTTAATTTCAAATTTTGTTGTAAAATGTTCTACAAAACTTATAATGGTCTAAATTTTAAAAGCATAAGTTTTAGTCACTTTGTTTATTATGTTATAATCCATGTTTAAAACTATAAGACTTAGTATAAAGTACAAGCTATAATATTATATAGTTACCGAAACCTCACAGGTGACTTAAATAAAAAATAAATTAAAACATTTCCTTTCATGTATGTACCTACACATAATTTCTGTATTAAGGTTCAATTTCAAGTTTACTTTTAGAAAATTAGTAATCTAGATGTCTTTGAATTTCATTTGCAAAATATGATGGTTTTGATGGTTTATGTTTGAAAAACACATTTTTCAATTCAGATAATTGCATATTGGTGTAACATTTTACCCTAATGAAAAGGAAAAAATAACAAGCATCGTTACGCCAAATATACGGAGGCTGCAGCTTGGCTTTCTTTTAATATATAATATTATTATTTGTCAAGTATTGAAGTACAATTTTTCCTTTTTGTTTTATTATAATATGTACCTATCCAAGTAGGTTATCATTATTTTCATTGCATATGACTCGGCGTATCTATATATAATATAAGATTTATGTTTGTCGTCTCTTCATAAATAAAACTCTTCAGAGAAATGCTGAATTTCGAAAGAAATGGTTGTTGATCCCCTCAAATTTTGTTTTTCGAGAGGGTGGGTTGGTGGGTATGTCTGAAGTTATATTTTTTGTCCAATATGAAAGTATACGAAGTTGACCGTTATAACTATAGTTTTATGTCTATTTAACAGTTTTGCCATTGTGTTGTAACCACTGTGGGCTATGTTTGCCATTGTCACTAAAAATACACAATATAGACAAACATTATTCTATAGACAACTTTGTATTATTAAGTTGAATTCTATAATGCAAATAATATTGCACAGTTCTATACTTTTTCGCGTAGTGCGTAAGCGTTTTGACGATTTTTGACAAACCATACTTACAACAATATACTTTATACTATTAAACATTGTTTCAAGGCTCCTAGAAAACAGACCTAAGACTGCGACGTAGGTACTGGTATGCTTGAATAGTCTAAAATGCTGAGTGTAATCATAAATGATTGAAATCTAAAAGTCATTAAGTGTAACTGGAACACTAATATAGTTCTTCGAAGTAGCTGAATTGCCTATCTAAAGCGCCGTGTAACTATAATTTCGTTATTGATAAATATTATAAAATAATAAAATAGATTTCCCAATGGTTTTTGTTGCCACGGATTAATAAGTAAAAAAAATAATAAAAAAAATTAGGTAAATAGTCATACTTATGAGATAGGTACCAGCCAAAATTTATGTCACGTACATTGAGTATAAATAATGTGGTTTTCTTGGAATTGTACACATTTAAGTGTTTGCATGATAATATTATTACAAGTTACAACTTATAGTACAAATTATCATCATAGCCCATAGATCATAGTTATACACAACTATAGATCCCTTTTATGTATATAAATGTCGTTCTAATAATTTTTATCATAAAATTATCACATGGAAATAATAACAACATAATATTTATAAGGTAATTTATAGTGATATCAGTTTATTTTCTATTGTCGGGGATACCAAAAGTAATACCCAATAATAAAATTTTTTTATTTGTTTATCGATTGTCATTCATTGTCACGAAAATTCAATTGTCAGATATTAATAGCATTCTAGTAATGTCACCACTATCTATTGCCATAATTTTACCTATTGATCGCTATATACATCCGTTAAAACTTAAATGTATGAAAGAATTTACACAACATCATGATATTAAATATACAATATAATATATTAAATGATTAGGTACTATATTATAATCGAAATTGATGATTATACAAACATTCATATTACTTTTTTTAATTGTTGTGATGGGGAAGGGGCGAAGGTCTTAATATATTATATGGTTTTGAATTATTGATTGATTATATTTTTTAACCGAGTGTGATATGATGCAGAAAATAAAAATTATAAAATAATAATGGAACAAATAATTTTTATAAAAACTTACTTTACAGTTTATTTAAAGTTATAGCAGGAAAACTAAATTTTCCAATTTTTTCTATCTAAATACATAAGCTTAAATTATCGGATGTAGCTATTCATGTTGAATCATTCGACTCCAATTAAATGATTTCGTTGCGTTCTCATATACACGTGATAAATTTCTACCAAAAAAATGGTGGTTACGATAACATTTACGCAATATCAATAAATGTTCATACTTAAAGTCAATCGTTGTTTACGATTTAAAGCGATTCCAATTTGCATTCCACAGACCACGATTTATGCGGTTTTCATGAGAATATTGGGTAAAGCGTCCGACTTTATAGGCTTAAGCTGGACGTGGATTTGTGCGTATTTCAATATAATTCTTTGACGATTTTTCGTTGTAATACTCAAAAACTGAATACTAAAAGAATAAAAATGTGATTTTTAAGAGTTAACAAATATAAAAATACGTGAGTCAAGTGGTGTACGTGGAATAGTTTTTCGATAATGTATTAATGTGTGTATTTTTGTTGTTTACAAAGTGAAGTATTATCAAACAGTTTTATGGAACTCGTTTGAAACACGCTGGCAGACGTTTATTGTAAGTAATTATTATATATATATATTTTATGAATATTTGATTTTTATACATTATAATAATTTATGCTACTAAATGTCTAAATTAGTATAATATTACGTGATATAAAATTAAAGAGCCACTATAAATTATGTATAATATATTAATATATTTAGGGTATAAAGAAAATAATAATAAACAAAATGAATATTTATTAACCAATTAAATGTTCAATTTAAATAATCTCAAAGGTCTAGAAGTTATAGTTTATTATACCAACTAACAATGTACAGATTCGATTTTTCGATTTTAGCAAACTACCAAACTACAAGAATTTATTATATCTCTATAGCTAATTACGAAATTGTTGTTTATTAAAATTAAAAATTTCTAACTACAGCGATCAAATATTTTTACGATTAGATGACTTTTGTTAAAATACTAAACTAAATGAAAAATGATCCTAAAAAATGTATATTTAGATTCACTTTTTTTATAATTTATGCAAGTAAGAACAAATTATGCGGAATCTTGTAACACCTATATAGACACTTTTTCAAAGCTTTTGGTTAAGCATAACAATTTAATGATACCAATATTTAAACAAAAAAAATTTTTGGGCAAATGGGTACCATTCTACTGTTCAGTAGGTGTTTAGTGGGTCACTGTGATGCGTGTGTTACATTTAAAATCAATGGTTATATAATATCATTGACTACGAAAAACGATTTTGGGTCTAGACTGTCTGCTAGCCTATATCAAATATATTTCTTACGTGTTAAAGTAATTTAATTTACTACTAGTATTACGTTCGTTGTGTAACGTGGTCGGGGATGGCCAGTTAAATATAGGATATTCAGGGAAGAAGTTAGTTTCTCTTGAATATATTTTAACCATGCTCGGGAGCACGAATGGTATTTAGGATTTTAATATTACAAATAAATTACGATTGATCCAAATAACTATTAATATAAAAGTTTATTATTACTTATAAACAAAGTTTACCAAAATGTGGGACTATCTCGGAGTTCAGGTGCGCATGATGGTAACCGTGGAGAACTGGGGTTCCTTACATAATATGGACATTTAGCCGTAGTCTTGCAATAATAAATGTGGCACCTAAACTGAAGGGGCTTAATGTATAGTCAGCATAATATTGTAAATAATATAGGTACATAATATTGTTATATATAGGTAATAGGTAGCATAATATACCTATGTATATATTATAATATATTTCTATCGTGCATATTATTATGTTCATAAAATATAAGCGATGATGTAACAATTTTTAGTTGATTTAATTTTTGCAGACACATAGATTTGGTTATATTACTAATATTTTTTTTTTTTTAATGATCTTAGGCCCGGCAATACAACTGTGGCCATTAGCTCGTATTGTAGGAGTTACAGTTGATACAGTTTGTTCGGAACACGTGCATGTATGATAACTTATCATTGATAAGGATTTGCCACTAAAACCCGGGTGATCACTCATCACCGGGAACTATTTTATTTTAAAGTTAAGGCCAAAGAGCTTTAAAACTTCAACAGTTTATTTTTAAAATAGGTACACACCAAAAAATAACATTTTTGAACTTTTTTTTGTAAATGTGAGTTGTTTCATTCTTAACATTTTGATGGAATCATAAATTACCTACGTAATGGTGATAACTTTGAAACTAATCTACTGACAAATTCTAATTGCTCCATTGTTCTTAACTCGTCAAAATACAGAGGTTTCCGAAATTTTTTTTTCAATGAGAGCTAAACTGTATTTATACCTATGCCACAAAATAGTAGTTACACCTTACATATGAATAAATATATATTTTTTTTTTTTGGGGGGGGGGGGGAGAGGAGGAAAGCAAAATCTTCAAATACGCCACTTATGAAAATCTACAGTTTTTAACCGATTCTTATAAAAATTATTGCTAAAACTATTAACACAACTAGTGTCATGAACTATTTTTTATTTCTTACTTTTTACTCATCAAAATATCAACACATAAATATTAAATAAAGTTAACACACAAAAAACTATCATTATTTTATTTAAATATTGTTGCCATGTGTTACAAAAAATAAAAAAATAGTTATTATGACTGGATATAATTTTAGACCTGTTTTATTTTTTGAGTAACAACAGTTACATCAAAAACTGGTTTTCTTTAGGTATATATTTATTATTTTTGATTTTCCCTACGCTTTTGAAAACATTTGGCACTTTTGGCATTTTTTACTTTTGACCCGCCAAAATACCAACTAGATCCGATTTTCTACCAGAAACCATCCCGTGGAGTTGAAGATCGAAGCATATTACCTACTACTGTAAAAACCACCAATAAATATAATACATTTATGTATAGAAGGTACCTTTTATTATAAAAAAAAAACAATAATTATTGAATTAAAACCAATTAATTTAGGTACTTAGAATCTAAAAGGGTGAGTAAGTTTGTGACCTAGTAAAATTATTATGACTTGATATATTCATTGATTCGTCAACATTTATACTAGGTACAAACTTAATGTCTATCTTAACGCAATAAGCATCAAATGGAAATTTATGTAGTTACATACACTATGGTGGCTAAACTTTAGAACTTATATTAAAGTACGATGAAGTCCGTTCTTGAAGTTCAGTACGGGTATAACCTTTGAGTGTTTTAGACAGTATCCTAAACAATTGGGATACCGTGGTCTCGGTGCCGTAAATAATGTATGTATTATGTAAATGTTTGATGAGAGGGTTGAAGGTGTGTGGCAGCCAAATCGGTTTTTCAAAATTCCTGACAAACTGCAGCCACATACGATATTTGACCATCAACTAAATTTTTACCGGGGAATTTTATTAATATGTACACCATACTTTACTTATTGTATTTTATTTTACTATAAGTATTCTTAGTCTAAAATATCTATTTGCTACAGCAAAACTAATACAATTTTCTCAAATTGTATCTACAGATTGGTAGTATAGATATTTATATGGATTCATTACAGCTTTGATGTGTTGAACAATATAATTAAAGTTTTCAAATGTGACATTTATGACATGTCATAATATCATATTTTCGATAAATTAGATTTGTAATATTGTTGTTGTCGCGCCTGCACTGATAGTTTAGTTTTCGATGAAGGTTGAAGCGTTGGAAATCAACCTTTTTCCGTCTAGCAGGTGGTAAAGTGGGAATCCCCATAGCGTCGGGTGGTAAAATTGATATCCCGAATAGTGCTGGGTGTTAAAGTGGAAATCTTTAAAAGTGCTGGCGAGTGGGGATGCACAACCAGACACTGATCGAAGAACACAGAGGCATGACAAAAAATAGAAGGTATGTGCGGCTCATGTGGGTATGAAATTTCAGACTTGGTCGAAATGCAGCTCACGTCGTGGGCGACTGAAATAGCACACTTCCCGCCCTCACCACTCAATGTTATAGGAACTATAATGATTTAATAATGTTTTAAACATTTAATAATATTATGTCATACATTATATAACTAGTTTATTGATTGGTAATAATTATACAATAATATAAAAAAAAATGTGAATAAAAAACATATTAATCCGTCTATAGCGTCTGTATCATGTTTAGTTACATATGTTAGATTATAAGACTACTAGGTAGGTATTTAATAACACGCTAAAATCACGTATCTCACCTTTTTTTATTTTCCGTTTTTGATCCCTCTGCAAATTACAGTGTAATAATAGTAATAATACGTTGTACATGTACAAATGGTATTAAATATCAATTTTATATTATACATACCACGTGCCGAAAAAGTTAATTTTCATAATAAGTACCTAACTGATATATTATGTGTACGTATATTTGTTATAATTATTTCGTATACCTAATCTTTTTTATTTTTTGAATAGTTGGAATAATTGACCCCGAACGTCAAAGGAATCAATGATATAATAATATATTGCCAATATTATAGTGAAATTATTAAAGACAGAAACTTGGAATTTCGGTACTTAAGGAGATACAAATCAAATAGATACAAATATATTTAGTAGTGAGTATATTTTAAAATCAATATTATATCCTATCCTATGCAGGTACGTATCAGGATTATATTACCTCTATACACCTAAATCATTATGGCAGTAATCCGCTAAACCAATAATCGTAAAAATTATTTATAAACTTGGTGTTACCATTAATAAACAAAATTAATATAATTAGACAGTATAGACAATTTTAAGTCCATCTAAACTTGATCAAATAATGAATAAATTCAAAATTTTTTAAATCAATTATACAACACAGCGTTAGTACCATAGATACCATAGATACCAACCAAAATGAATAATATTAACACTATCGGTACGCACTACATTTCAGAGAATATCTGAAGAAGTGCAAAACAAAATATTTATGATGTGCTTATTTTTTATTTAAGTAATAGATATTTTATAATAATATAACGTAACGTAATCGTACAGAATAAATAAAATATCATAAATCCCATTAAATCTTGTTAAGCAACTGGGTTTTTATTTTTTTCTCCAAGGCTGTAAATAATTTCAACGCAACACATCGCGATAAAAAGAATCACGTGCGTTCCCGAACGCTCGTTTGTTACCCAGGGGATACATTAATTTCGTATACGAACCGTAAAGTTACGGTGAAAATTTGAAAATTCTGGAATTTGGCACACATCACAGTACAGCAGCGAACGCAAAAACCCAGTTTAATCTAAATGAGAAATATTATAATAGAATCGCGACTGAAAAATAACGGAACGCAGTTTTTGATTGGCCACGCTACTATTGGTGCGCTGGCGCCGCCTTGCAGGAAATCTCATACAACCCTTCAGAACGTGTTTCCCATAATACAGGTATCAACCTATCGTGATGATCATAATAATGTTATAGTCATCTTTGATATTATACATATAATCATCGAGAGTCTTGAAACCAATAATTTCGGGCTTTGCCAAACGAACACATTCGAAAAACCATTGTGATACGTATAGGATACATTAAGCATACATATTATGTACATATGCCCTAATCTGCCGGATACGTTCATAAAATATAATACGCACATTATAAAATTTAAAAAAATGTATTGTTCTTAAACACTAATATAATATAAATGCAAGTCCACCGAGTGACTTAGGAGGTCTTGACGATGAGTTGGTCGATTTTATAATTGAAATCAAACCGTCTTTCAGTCGTCGTCTAAACGTTTTCTACAATTAGATTTTTTAAACTTGGACTTCTTGAATGAAACAGAGTCAGCCGATTCGTTCTTCGTCAAAGCGCTCACACTCCCAACTATCTTTTCCTTGAACGTGTGTTCTTTTTCTTTGGTAGTCGGCACCTTAATCGCCACGAATTCCTGTACTGGTAACTGAAGATCGATCACTGGCTGCGGCTGACTGAAAATAAATTCGTACGGGTACTATTAAATATTAATAACAAAATAATGGTTGTAATTTGTATTTCATTTTACAGTAAATATAAAGGGAAAAAATAATGTAGTACAATTATACAAATAATGTTATACGAAAAATCCGCGGAGTCACTCATCGTAAGGACCGAATATTATTAATTTTAAATTGTTATGTACAAAACCATTTGCACGAAGAAGCACAAAGTAAAATATTTAGTTCATAATATAAAAATCGTTGTTCAAATAAAGGCTCCGCTTGATGGAGTTTAAATATATTAGTTTACAGAGAAACATTAAAATAAATATAAACAAACTCGCTTGTTAAAGTGGGAATCGTGAAGATATATGAAATTCAATAATAATAATAATAATACTATTTTCATTATTTCTAAGCTCATAACAATACTGCTATAATTTATATTATAATATACGCTATTTACCAGTTTACCACGACATAATATTATGTCGGCGTATGTTTTTATCATGGTCGTCCTCAAATAACTATTAAATATAGGTATTATTATTACGAATTATAAAAATTTGTTTAGTAAGTAGTACCTAACTCTGATTAATGAAGTAAAATTTACTAAAAATTACTATTTTATATTTGAGTAAAAGTATAATATATCTATTACCTATTGTAAGGTATATTTAAGGACACGAAAATAAGTACATTTTATATAGGTCATGGCATAATTTCGATAGTGCCTATAATAGCTGAAAATAACTATAATATAATAAACTTTTTTGTTTATTATTAATTATAACAAGTCAATTAAAATTAAAATAAATAGTATTTATAGGATAAATGCTTTGTTATGTATAGGGCAATAAGTGTTTTTTTCTTGTATATAAACTAGAAAATTACTGTTCAGTATCGCTGTAAAACAACATTTTAATTTGTACTTAAATTAGCAGAACAATTTGTTAAACGCTAAAGATTGTAATGATAATACCTATCAGGGGTTGCTAATATTTTACAACAAGTGAGCTACATTAAAAATATTTAAGTACCTGATGATCGACCACTATTTATTTAGGTAGGTATATTATTTATATTATTACATGCAGCATAATAATAAGTTGTATATTATATCTAATAATATTGTTCTTTTGTTATTTCTCCATTCGAAAATGTTACGTTTTTCATCGCTAACAAATACTTTATTTTATATATACAATGTAAAAGTAAAAGTGTGTTTAAGATTAAGCACATAATCAACATATATTGGGATTACTAATCTTTAATACGACTGACCAATATTATATCATAAATAAATATAATGTGTATATACTATACGGGGTTACACGTTTAAACAAGTAACACATTTTCTCAGTAAACGTTAGGGTCTTAAAAAAATTTATATTTTATGCAATTTTTAGTATACAGTATAGTAGGTACAGCACAATAAAATTAAATTGTTTTACTGTATAATTGTTTAGACTTTCTGTTTTTTTTTTCTTATGACAACCCTACTAAGAAGTCAAAATATGTAATATAATGTCAATATATGGTTTTAAAACCCAAGCTATTATATAATCATGCTCAACTTTATTTGAAAAAAAAAATCGCTCATAAATTTTAATATAGAACTACCGTATACAGAATTGATTGGAGTTTTTATTTCTATAGGAATCGCATATAATATTACTTATGTACTGTAATATACGTAGTAAAATATGACGTAAATGTATCGTACGTATGATATGTTATAACTTATAAATTATTATAATAATAACAACATTTATTATGAAACCCAGGCCACATTAGCGGACATGTTTCGGTTTGGTCGTTAGACTTTGTTGGTCGATTATTTGGAACGTAAATTGTAAATATATATATAATATCTGTTAAATGATTAAAACTAATAGCGTTTTTCGTCTGCCAAAATGGCTTACCCCAAACAATGAAAAATAGCTTTGTTTTCAAGCTGCGTACGTGCTATATAAAACTGGTGTAGGCCGTATATATATAATACCAGTGGCATTTATATCGTTAAAAAAAATGGACCGTGGAGAGACGCGATCGAAATTCGATTAGATATAATAATATTATATACGAGTACATATAATAATCGAATCGCGTATAAATTGTATCTTGCGAAAAACAAACGAAATAACAATTCGATCGCCAATCTATAGACAAATCATAGTTTTCTGCTGCAGACTTACACCTTTTCCACCGTTCTCCATGATCCAATGCGTGTCGTTTCCGCCATGAACGGTTCGAATACACCTCGCACTGGAGGCTGAGGAGGATCTCCCGCAGCATCTTCGTCACCATCGTCATCGTCGTCATCGACGTCGTCACCGGGTTTCTTGTCCGTAGTCTTTTTCCGTTTGGCTTTCGACCCGGCGGCCGGTGCTTTCTTTTTGGTCGCCGCCTTCTCCTTGCTCTTGCTGTCCTTTCCTTTTCCGTCCGTTCCCTTACCGTTTTCTTCCGCTTCCTGTTCGGCCACGCTCAAGAAACCCTCTGCCGGTGGTTCCCAAACCGACTCTAGAAATAAAACATTGAAATAAACAACCTAAACCACTCCGATTATTATATAGGTAATAGGTACATGATATAATTCAGAATTGGAATAAATATATAATTTAAGAATAAAAGAGGTTGAATATATAATGAATTTGCAAATTAATCATCTCGTATAATATACTGCAGGGTATAATATAAAGTATTGACTAATGCAATATAACTTTTGTTATAATCAATATTTTTTTACTTTAATATAATTTATTATAACACTTGCGCTATTTATAGTACCTATGCCTACTTTTTTTTATATCTTGAAATCGATAGTAATATTTTTTTAAATTTGATTAAATTTGTTGGAAAATTTTAAAATAGCCAATTTGTAAATATGATTATAAGAACAATTTTGATGAAAAAAACATTTATCTAAGTCAAGCAGTTTATATTAAAGAATTTTTAAAATAACAATATTTTTTTGGAATACATTTATTTAAATGTTGTATTTTGGGAATTTCTTGACATAAGTATATTTATTAAATTATACATTATCCATATCATTTTCAACATTTTTTTTTATATATAAATGATATATTATATTAATGTATTAACCTATAGGTATATATAGTGTACCGCCGTGTATAATATGTATACCTATCCCGGTCTGTATAAAAATGTGTCTAAAAAATATTTTTGATATGTAATTTTGGTAAATAATTATTGTGGCTAGGTAGTATTTTTGGTTAACTTATCAATATTTGAAATTAATATTTGTTTTCGTAGGTATTTGTTGTGTAAAAATCTGAAATAGCCGTTTAAGTAAATATCTTAAAAATATTGCACATTATGCGATATTTCAATAGTATTAATTAATTTGAATGCTACGGATCATGACTCACGAGGAAGGTAGGACATGTACACATTTTGGATATTTGGTTTTAATTAAAAATTGGGGTAAAAAAAGAAAAAGAAAAGACAAACACGGCGAGACACCCGATATATTATATCAAATTTGTAGCACCGACCTCCGGTCTCGGTGTTCCAGTAGTACATCAGGTCGGAACCATCGTCGGTCCTGGACTGGTGCCAGACAAATTCGGGCTTGGGCGCCGCAACCTGTTTGATGGACACGGGCATGTTGTTTTTCGAATAACTGATGTTTACATGTGGCCCCGTTGGCTGCGGAGTCATCATGTAAGGCGTAGGACGTATACATAAGCCCTTCTCTTTGATCAGTACTTGTGACGAGTAATCAGGATTGTTCGTTATGTCGTTGTAGTACGCTTTCATTGCGTTCTGCGTTTGTGATACAATTTTAGGTGCAGAAAAAACAAAAAAATTATAATTAATATCTGCTGAACAAACCCGACGCATTCTTACTACTTCTATATTTACGGAATCGTTCCACACTATAGTTACAATCCGTCAATAAGGGAAAAATAGAGTTTCATAACGAAACTGCGTATAAAAAACCAAACTGTATAAGTATGTACGTATGTAATATTATTGTAGGTATAATACGATACCATAGTGTAGTTGTTAATTTGTTTTTAATACTTATACAGCAGTTATAGGTACACTTCATAATCATTTTAATTGCTCCATATAATACACAGATAGAATATATATCAAATTATATATAATATGCCATGTAAAATATATTATGGGATGTGAATTGTAATATAGGTTTATTGATAATTATATGTTTATAAATACCTGTTCCATCCGTTTCATGTCCATTTCCATTTTTTGTTCTTCTTTCCGTTCGATGGCACTATTTTTTTTAATGTCCACCAACCGTTTGGCCACGCTGATTTGGTGCCGTTTACCATTTTCATGAAACTGAATACTCTGTCAAGCCCAAAAAGATTTATAAAATAATAATATATCGCCAATAATAATATACAATTCCCAGGATCCAGTGGTAAATGATAATGTGTGCTAGTAATGCTAATACCACAAAGATTGATACATAACCCAAAAATGTCTAATATATCGAAATAAAATTATTTTAAAATTAAACTTTGGTATTAAATTTTGTATAATAACTTTGTTAGCGTTTGAAGCTTACCATCCCCGTATAATTGTTTGTGGTCCCCATTTACAATGAATATCGATATGGATTAAGCACATTAAATAATAGTACCTATACTCTATACTTATTATAATAATTATAAACGGTATATCAGTTTATGTACTCACAGGCTTGTTATCTGCAATCCAACATTTGCAAAAGTCGCAAAATTTCTTGCCAGTAGATTTCCAAAATTCAGTCCTGCAGAAAAATATGCATTCATCAATAACACGTCGTAAAATCTGATACATTTTACGATTTATTTTTAACACATTATATTTTATTACGCATAGCACAGTTCAACATTAAATTCAGTTTATAATAGTTTAAATACTGCAGTTGGCTACTTTTGAGATTTCAAAAATTAAAAAGATCGTTAACGTTTTAAGACACAACTAGGTAGGTATAATTAAATATACTGAGAAATAGTTCTGTTTTAAATATATAGATTAGTTTATTACTTTATATCATAATTTTTATCTATGCTTTTTTTTATATTTTAATGTTATTTATAGCCAAAATCTACTAATTTGAACTACTCTTGAATTTTCTTGTAAACACCACATTTAAAATACAATAACATAGTCTAGGACCTGTCGTTAATGTGAGGAATAATTTACTATTTCTATTATGATTTTTGATGTAAATACTAATTATTTGTAGTCATTTGTTTTATTTGTACTGATTACTATATTATTAAAAAAATTATAATAACAGTTGACAGCAACCATAAGTAAAATTGAATATTATTACACAATAGCCAGGTTGAGTTTGGTATATATTAGGTGTACTTATGTCTTATACATAGTTCAATATTTTTTATCATGTACTTCAATAATAGTATATAATATTATATATTATGTGAAACCAATACCAGATACCTACTAAATACGTACTAATTACGTAATATATATTATATATAGTTAAAAACAAAGTTTATACTATAGGGCTAAATGCCATGTACACGAAAAATGTTCAGCTATGTCCAATAACACGATATCGTGGTTAATTGTGTGGTAACCTAACCTAACCCATCTATCACATGAAAGGATTGATGCGTACGTGTATAAAGGAAACCCGCCTTAAGGGTATTTCAAATGTTGACAGGTATTTGGTATTTGTTTACTACGGGTAGGTACCTATATATGGTATTACTGGTTATACAGTATTTTCGGTTTTTTTCGTACCTCAGTAATTACTGAAATAACTGGACCCTGGTAATTACCAAAAATGCCATACCTTTATAATTAATACCGAAAACACCCTAACTCGGTAATCGGTATTTGAACGACGCCTCGCTATCAATGTTAATTTGAAGTTGGAATGTTCTCCATTTCAAATTGGACTGCTATAGCGCTATCACAGTTTATATATTATGTACCTATATCCATACTAATTAATGAATAGGACAAAACTATCCACCGTCGATTACCCACCGCTACGAGTAAAATTTGAAGAAACGTTTGTAATCCACTGATAAGGTTTTGTTCCATATCCTGCAGCATATCTTAATTCGTGGTTCAACCCAGGACAATTGTACATCTATTTTAAAAATTATGTTTGTAATATTATTATGATTATCTAAGTACCTACATTTTAACTTATAACTTTAGTAATAAGTACACGGTATTTTCAGTATTCTAAAGACCTATAGTTTATACTCATGTACCAATCCATTATGCCATTATGCATGTTACATAAAAGGATTTAATGATTATCCAAATAAAAATATAAAATTTAAATTTGATTACCATTGATTGATTATTATCATTAATAATTAGTACTCCTTTAAGATTTTTAAGATCAGGTAATAGTTAGCTAGGTTGTAACACCGACGTTTTAAATTACTGATATAAGCGACTATACAGTCTGCATTACAAAGTTTACTTAAAAGGTAGTAATAAATATCATATATTTACATAATGTATGATAAGCCTAAGAACATGTAAATAATTCAAAACACCCATCTAAAGCTAAAACTCAATGATGACGTACTTATCTCCAAAGTAAAGGTTGATGTCACCATAACGTATTAGTGCCAATTTTATTCCAAACTCATTTTATATACAAATCCTCTAATCGACCACCTATTTACAAATCTCTCGACAACAGCAGAAAGTTTCTTCACATCAGTGTAAACAAAACAAATTTCTACTTTATTTTAAACAAGTATAAAATGATAAATAACCCATTAGTATACCTAAGTATGCCATTTTCTCACCGATGACACATTCAGTCGTCATATGTTATGTACCAGGTATCTACATAAAATACGCAATTTATCCAATTTGTTTACATATTGTACACATTCCTAGCTTTGATAGTTATTATTATAAAATTAATTAGGTTGCCAATAATAAAAAAATAGCAACTGTTAATTACTGTAGAATAATAATATATTACGCAACTATTGTACATATACAAACATATGTACTGAACCACTGGCTACTAGTACTTTTATCGAAATATTCACGTTTCATTATTTTATTTTATGTTTCGTAATTCAATTATTTCGAAATTATGAATAATTTGTTGAAAATTCAACTATCGTAATTTAAATGACATAATTATCAACAATGGCCCTAAATTGGCTAAACTGAAATATACCGAATTGTTAGTTGCGCAGCTGATTGCTGAGGAGTGAGGAGTATATAGTACAATATGTCAACATGGGGACTTAGTATTAAGACCATATAAGCGTATTATATACAATTTACCTATTCCAGTATTAAAGTGAGATTACATTAAGGAATTACGAAAAGTACAGGCAGATATAAATATAATAAAATAATAGGTGTGCAATATGTTAATTGCGCCAATATTCGGAACGGGTGTTAAACCCACGCAGAGATTATTAGGGCGTGTAGTACATTGGGATTAGGGGCCAATTGGAGTACCGCTCGTCTGCAGTATACGAGTAAACACATATAACGCGGATATAACAATATAAAAAGGGCAAAAAGCTTTCGTTCTTTATTCGCATTATGTACCTATAGCGTGAGCATTGTTTTCTTGAGTATTGTAATAACTAATAATACGCTGATGTAACAATGTATAGTATCTATGGTACACAGGTGATAGGTTATTGGTTCATGATTTCGTGATCAGAAAATAATAATAAATATATCATATAGGTATTGTTTATACCTGCGCTGCTATTATATACGAATGCGACGATACAAATAAGCGTATTATATTCAGTAACGAACTAAATGATTTGTCGTCGTGATCCGCAACGAACAAACGAACATTCCTGGTTATTATGCCAACGAACACGGACGCAGACCTCACAGTACCTACATCGTATTTTATAAAGTAAAATATAACATTATCGTACACAATGATGAATGGTCAATGATGTACCTTTAACCATCATTATCACATTAATAAGTCCAGGGTTCGTAACTTCATGCACTAAAAACAGTCAAAATATGCACTAAAAAGTTCGAAAATATGCATTATGTAAAAAAATCATGAGTAAATTTTAAAATAATGAGAATAAATCCATACATTTTAAAAGTATTTTATTCCTTTTAATTTTTATATATTTAACAGTCAAAATTAATAAAATTAAAATAAAATTAAGTTCAAATAGGTTTGTTATCTTTATAAATCGGAATTAGGTAGTCGTTTTAATTTTAAATCAAAACATTATAATTTTGCAAACGGGAAAGTAACTAAGAAACAAAAAACTTTTCAAATATTTGTCTAAAAAATATTTTTAAGAAATAATATGCACCAACGACTGTAAAAAATCGACTATATGCAAATATGCCTTTACACCCAAAACATGCAAAAATATGCACTATCAAACTTCATATAATAATTATTTATTACTACCATTGTTATGAAACAGATTTGTATCTCGGTTAGCATGTTTTCCAGTGTAGCAAAAAAAACATGGAGATGCATAAACTAACGAGCCCTGGATTAAGTATTTCGTACATAGGAACAGTTGATGGTCGCGTGATTCGACAAAAATCCGTAAAAAATGTTTGGACAGTTATTAATATATCTATATATACGGCTGTAGGTAAACACAATATAATACCTACTATAGAATATTATTACAATGGCATTAATCGTGTATCCATGTGTTTATAATAATATACAAATATGTGTACCATAAACAAGAAACCGGCAAAACTTAAGGCACCGTCTAATATTCTAATTATGAGAGTTGTATACATTTCTGCAGCCTCGAGCGGTGGTATTAAAATCGTTATACCTAACTACTTGAAAGACGGAAGTTTACGTCGTATACGTACTTAGATACGTCTTACAAATATTACATTGCAGCGTTCGAGGTACGACTGTACGAGGTACATCACGACTCACGAATATTTAAACATAGATATAGTAGTAATAATTCTGCAATTGTATTTACTTGTTGATCAATATACCAGTTATGTTCTTTACTATGTTTAATACTATAATATATATACATTTAATATATGGTATCCACATATTATAAATGATATATGTATAACGTGTTTCCTGAGGATTTTTAAGAGGACGCATGTGTTTGTCTCCGTCTTTCAAGTACGTAACATAGCAATTTTACGCTCAGAAGATCACGTTTAGCTCCGTTAGTTTAAAAATATGAGTGAATCGACCTAATATGAAACTTGATGGTAAGAAACTTATCCGTGATGTTATGTTATGTTGATTTTTACGATAGTTCAGTTTTAAGTGAGTTATGAGCATTTTTAATTTACGATTTATTATATACGCAAAATTTGCTAAAAAATCGATTTATCGTAAAAATCCAACATACGAACACAGATAATGTTCTTACCATTAAGTTAAACAATATGTCGATTTACTTTATTTTTTAAACTAACGAAGCTAAACGTAAACGTGATCCGCTGAACGTATAAATTTGGTGTTACGAACTTGTAAAACGGATAAAACACATACGGGTGTGGCATACTCTTAATTAAATTTAAAGCCGTATGATTTAAATGTAGTGACCATTGTTATAACATCTAACAAATTGAAAATAGTGAATCCTCGATGACCCCCTTCCACAAAACATGAATATTTATGTATATTTATATATTATGTGTTACATTAGTTTTTACAAAAACAATTTAATGTAGGTATAATATAAATAATATCACTTTTATCGCACAAAACACAGAGTGTTTACTTTGGTGCTCAACAAATATGAAAAAGGTTACGTTAAAAATAACATTACAAAACAATAGTTTGGTCCACCGATAAACTTTTCAAAATAACAACGTTTTTGGACGACACAATTAATAAAAAAAAAACCTACCCTGCAGTGAGGGGTGGTTGCGCTTGTACACGTGTACATGTACAGAAATTATATAGAAGTAAGTACAATGACGGTACAATGTACAATGTACAAACTACATAATATGCATATAAATATAATGCATTCAAAGGACGCATGAATATGTATAACTTATTATTATACCTAATATGTTATATTAAAATTACGATGACAATAAATTGACAATAATGTTATACTGCTGTGGCGTTGGCCGGCGGGGAAGAAGGGATAGGCGTTCGACTAAAATTAACGATCCGGCAGCCGGAGAGCAATCGATACGTATACCTACATACGATTTGGCGGACGTCGTTGCTAATAGAGGGCATTTAGCCTGTGGGGGCACAACCGATGATCTAAATAAGGAATCTAGTCTAATACGCGGCGATTGGCAATCTCCAAGACTAACCATTTTGTGACCGTTCCAAAAAGAAAACAAGAAAAGCCGTTTAGGCGTATAATATTAATAGAACATTATAAACACCCGTCCAGACTATATAAAGTTAAAAAAAAATAAACATAAACAGATGAAAAAAAAAATAATAACTTTTGTATACTACGCGATATAATATGCCATAATATTACTATCATAGTATCATAATATCATAATATCAACTGTGGAATAGTTTATAGTTGTACGAAGAACGTACTATCAAAATGCAAGTGTATAAAATATAGGTGTTATACTAAAAGTTAAAAGTTAAACCATAAAAAAGTATACGGATGTCCGCAATGGTTTATATTCCTATCAACGTTGCCAAAAATCATAAAAAATAAATAAATAAACAAATAAACTTAAATATCTTCCGATCTCTGACCATCAACCACGGATGCAGGACCTTTTTAATTACAATATTTATTATGGCCATTAATATTTATAGCCAGCATCGCATGTACTCCGGCCTCGTCCTATAGCTGGCGACGAAACGTCAACACACTCGATGACGACGTAAAATATTACAATAATATATATTATGCATTTATATTTTATACACTATACGACTATATTATATATAATATTACTAAATTATAATATACTATTTATACTTATTAGGGATGGGACAATAGGAATATCCTACACATGGAATCTAAATAATCTAGATTTAAGGAATTTAAGTAATAAGAAATTTTGATTTTTCTATACGAATAAATCATGCGGAAATCATCACTAGTAGGTGATACATATTATAGTAGATAGTACCTACTATATTATATTGTTATAAACTTTTTATTTGTAGTTGGTTATACTCTTCAGAATTTGAATATAACAATTGTTAACCAAGTAGATTTTGATGTTTTACGTCATTCACAACAAAAGTAGGTAATTAAATATTCCGAATTTTTCGGTAATCAAATATATATACCGACATACCGTATATATAATGTACAAATTATAAAAAGGTGAAAATTAGATGGCCGCTATGCTGTAATAGGGCCGAGTGTACCTCGTCATTAAATAGGTATAAAACTGTAATGGATGTGTAAAATTTAAATTCAATGATAAATCATTGCATTCGAAAATCCGAAAAACAATATTATAAGACGGTCTGATACGGTTTATGTGAACCTATCATCATATAAATATATATTGTTATTAATATTATTATATAGTGATTAAATTTTTAGTAGTACGGAATAAACTATAAATAGACAAAGTCTAATATTTGTCCAAATATTTTTAAAATGTCATTATGTATAAAAAATATAACAATATACATAATAAAGTTTCAAATCCTCGATGAATCCCCAAATTTTTGAATTTCAACTAAAATTGTTAATTCTTGTTTAAATATTGAATTTAATCCAAATTTCAACTTTATATATTTTTTTGACCCAGTATGACCAACATATGAGGAACCGCTTGAAATGTATTAAATTATCAAACTGTTCGCCGATCGAAATTTATTTTATCACTATTTATAGAAAAAAACTTTAAAAAAATTAGAAAATGTTAAATATCTATACATAGTTCATAAAAAGTCAAAATATTTTTAAAAATGTATAGAAAATGATCAAAGTCAAGTACCCATCTACAGTTATTTATTTTGAGTTACAGCAATAAAAAAAGCGGTTAAGTGAATTTCGCTCTTCTGTACAGTAGGTTACAAGTGGGTCAGTGTATAATGGATTGTATTAAACTTGAATTCAATGATATAATATAATTTTATAAAAAAAACCATTCTGAGCGGAGACGGTTTGTCAGTCTGGACATTTTATATTATTATTTATTATAGCCTGTAAGTTGAATTATTATTATATTAATATTTTCTATTCGTTTCTACGGTGATAAACAAAGCGTTAGAAATTAAAATTCCGCTTTTAGCAGTTTTTCGTAATTTGTCGGAGGTTTTTCCCTAGACATTAAATAACTATAGAGAAAATCAAAAAATGACCTCTCTATAAAGTACCATCTTGATCCAATTTTCTAAAAGATAAGATACTATATTATATTGAAATCGAAGCACTCTTTCTGGTAGAAATATACAAATAAATGGGATAAAAAAAAATAATAAAAAAAAATATCGGAAAATCACTAAAAAAACAAATGCTGTCAAAAACTGGTTTTGCATGAAAATCCCCATTTTTCTTTTATTATTTTGCTTTTTCTCGATTATTTTTAAAAATATAAAAAATTTTCAATTTCAACTTCACAAAAGTACCAATTATTTCTAATTTTCTATCAGACAACTCTATCAAAGTTGAGGATCGAATCATTTTTTCTTCTATCAATGTATACAGACAAAAAAAACCACACCTAATTGTTGAATCAATACAATTATCGTTCTCATCTCAGAATCTTAAATGTAATAAATATTCAATGATTTATCAATGAGACAAACGAGACAATTTACCTATAACATAAGCTAGGTACGTAACTATAGTTAAATAATAATTGACGTTTTTTTAAAGCATTTCAAACATTTCAAGTAAATATAATCAAAAGTTTGTTTTATTTTCAGATTTAAGTATAGGTAATATAATACAGTCATACGGACATAAAGCACATTTTAATTTATTTATTCAGCTCATTGGCAAGTCGAGTAGAGGTTAGGGACTACGGATCAAGCCCTCTAGAATTTTTTTTTAAAGTTTTTACGTCTTGCTAGGAAATATTTTGTATGAAATACCTATATAACATATAATTAAATTGATTGCGTTAAATTTTTTTTTAAAACTTCATCTAGCCCATCTCTTCCAGAATTCTGATGCTAGTCGTGGTTTGCATTCTCTCACTCAATTCGTATGTATAGGTAAAGTATTAGCACACCGAAATAAGGGTTGGACTCAGGGTCCAGACCCCCCTCCTCTTGTAGCATTAATATATAGTACTTATTATTTTTATTATCAACCTAAGACCTTAAGTAATAACAAATAGTTAATATTTATTATTATGCTTTATATTATGATATTTAAATGCATATAAATAAAAAAAAAGTTATGGCAATATATCAGATTCACACTAAAAATCCCTGGTCGCACCACTGGTATATAATATAATATAATATACAGTCTGGTACAGTTGTATGCATAAATGTGTACAGTCGTTTTTTTTTTGTCTTAGAAAGAACGTCGTACACTTGTAGTTGTATTATTTTACATGTTAAATAAAATATTAAAACAAAAATTCCATATTATTATCATTTGTACGTTTGTACCCACATTAAACATATATATTTACTGTTTTAGCGACTTCGAACTAAAAACAAAATACGAGTATGTATAATAGCATTTACAACGGGCGGCATGAAGATTTTACGGTCAGATATAAACTACAGAGGGACACATCAACAGGTCAAGTATATTATAGTCTGACATTACGGACGGAGACACCGCATATTATACATGGATAGTACCATATATATGTAATTTGTAGTCTATACAGCAGCCAGTAGGTAGGCCTTGGCAATGGGTTTTTTAAACACAGCGCGTGGCAGTGAACAATCAAAGCCGATTGGAGATGTTCTTCCTTTGATTAATATTACACTCATGTCAAAGCAGTAACCGAATATAAACTCTCGTACATTGAAATTCATGCTGCATACCGTACACCCACGGACTGTTGTCAATCATTGAGAGTTCTGCGTGAATTGGCAGATTACTAACGCAATTTTTTTTTTAAATATTACTATTTATTTTAAATAAAACTGTAACCATGATTTTATCATTAACTACTTGTGTTATAATATATGCGCTAAAAATAATCCAAAATCGATAATAAAAACAGAAACTATAATATCGTGTATTTGTGTCTATTTTTTAAATCTAAAATATAAATCAATTACATTTTATATATCCTATTAAAATAATATAGTTACAAAATTACATGGTTTAAGAT
This sequence comes from Acyrthosiphon pisum, assembly GCF_005508785.2. Classification (NCBI taxonomy): domain Eukaryota; kingdom Metazoa; phylum Arthropoda; class Insecta; order Hemiptera; family Aphididae; genus Acyrthosiphon; species Acyrthosiphon pisum. Next base: position 8,827,229 of record NC_042494.1, read on the forward strand.
AGTATTGAGTAACATGTTAAAGTAATTGGAATTTGGAATAAATATTCATATTTATACAATTTCACTAAAATTAAAGTATGCAAAATATGAGTCAAGTAATACAAACAATACATGTATGTTATATTTATTGAGTATAGGTATTATTGAACAAATTTACCAAGTAGGTACGATAGACTTTTTTCTTTAATTATCAGTTATCACATATTTATAATATATTAACTAAGCTAACAAACGCATCAATAATAATATACCTAATAAATAAATCACTTCTATTTTTAAAAGTAATACTAATTCAATACGAATAATGACTAAACAAGACTAGAAATGTTAAACGAATGTATTAAACGGTAACAGTGTAAAAATATTTGTCTTTTCAAATTATCTACAACAATAATATAAATATATTACCTATTCAATATTTTATATATTATTATTATTATATAAAGCTAAAGAATACAATATTAATATATTAAAACGTATGTCAAGTTATAATTATTTCTAGATTGGACCCTAGGTTTTATAATAGCAGTAGCATTATATTAATATATATATATTTTATAAATGTATAATATACCCATATTAAAGTATATGATTAAATTCAATATGTTTAATGTATTGGTGTTTATAATTACTATAATAATAAAATTATATTCACATGAATTTTACCTATGTTAAGAGATTTAAAAGTTGTTTACAGTATTTAGTACACACAGTCTACTGTTATAAAGCAAGAAAAATATATATTACAAATAGGAACATAAATTTAAATATAATTAATAGTGTAGGTAAAGGGTATGTGACAAATTTATAAATATTTTTTTAGTACTATGATACTAGCCTTGTATGCTACTTATTGAAATTTGTTGTATTTTATGCACAATATATACTAACAAATTGAAAGGTTATTTAATTTTAACTTACTTTTTTATTACAGATAATATATTAATCATTACCAAATGTTATTCCATACTTAATTTAATGTCTCCATTAAAATTCAATCATTTGAGTCTACCCTATCATTGATATTGTTTTCTTATCAGTCTTATTCTTTACAGACCAAAATTATTTTGAATTTTTTATTAAATTACAAGTTCACATGGAGTGTGGCTATGGTTGGTTTTAGCACAAATGGTGTTGTGGTAGGTAGCAACAAGACAAGTACCAATACAATATATTACATAATATCTACCTTTCAGTGATAAATTATTGAAAACTAATAAGCTAACTAGAATTGATTTTAAACAAAATTAATCCCACCAAATTATTTTTCTTGCTTTAATCATAACTAAAAATATTATTTAAATTGTAATTAAGTGTCAATAAATAAACAGATTGTAATAAATATAATATAAGAAATATGTGTACATATAATTTACCTACTAATTATAGATAAATATTTTTGATCATAGTTGTTATTATTTATTACATGCAGATAAGACTAGACCAAGTCAATAAAACAATATAATATTTAATATAAATACGATAATTTAATAGGTATCATTGTATTAATTAAAAAAAACTATAGTAGAGGAACAATGGAGATAAATACTTTAAAACAATTTACAACGAAGTATGAAATTAAATTTCAATTATTGGCAACTTTGAGAGTAACAAATATATTAAGTATAATTAGATTTGTTTTAATAAAAAATTCGAATAAACCAACACCCTGTTTAAAAAATTTTGTCAGTAAGCTCTAGGAACTCTATTTGATATTAACATTCATGTTTAGGATAAAAACCTATTAAATTTAATTAAAGTAATGGAACTACACATCAACAAAAAATAATATAATGTTCAACCATCTACAATATTTTAAATATAACCAAGTTCAGTTTGATTCACATTCGAGGTATGACATGCCTATAGGATTTATTTTGGAAATAAATGTTTATAAGGTATATTGCATTTTGTATAGGTAGACAGATAGGTAATAGTTTTAAGGAATAATATTAAGAAATAATAATAATAATAAAATCTATAAATAAATACTGAAATGGAACTATTAAATTATAATTACAAAAATCCATGGATGGATCCAACTCCCTAAATTGATTCCGATATTGATTTAACAAACAAAAAAAATCAGAAATTATAACACTTACAAGTCATTAAAATTTAAAACACTGTATGAGGGTTGTTGATGATAAAAGAAAGAATATTATTATATTTTGTTTTAGAATTTTTAGAATACATTTCTGAATGTAACCTTTGTTAGAGTCAAACTCAAAACTTATTTTTTCACTACAGTAGAGAGATGATTGATCTTATTGTGCTCTCCTGTGGATCTGCCATTGCAGATATCATTTAAAACATACTGATTCACAGAAGTTGATCATTATTGTGATTTTTTTAATATGGTAGATATAGTCAAGTATTTATCTACTGACAATTCTGGATTGTCAGATCTGATATTTTGACTTTAACAGATGTACATAATTTTTTCTTAAATATTTTATTGGAAATGGCAATCAATAATTTTGGTCGCTTTGGTAATACTTATCAACAATGGATAATGTGAATCAGCATCATATGATGGATTATAGAGAACCTGTTTAGAATGACGTTCCCATACCAGAGTATTGTAGTTTTGTTGTACGGTGCATATCAAACCCTCTTGCTGTGCCATTTTTATGAACTCGTACAAAGTAGTCCCTCGTTTTGGTGCTGCAACCAATGCAACTCCACCAAATGACAATGATGCTGCAATAGTATGCACCAAATCGTCACGAGCTTCATCAAAAAACAGGCAATCAGCGGCTAGTATGACATCGTAATGACAAATGTTTGCAGGTCTTTGATCCCATTTCAACACCTAATCATCGAATGTTACGATTAGTTCCAGAGTAAATTGAAAATTCAAATATTGACTTGTTCATTTCAGGCTACTAAACGTCTTCAAAAGCATGCTTATAAACGAGAAAGAATTCAGAATTTTCCACTACAACTAGGTATTTGAATAACACAAACAAACAGTGAGTATAAAAATTAAAAATTTAATTTAAAAAAAAAAGGAGAAAAACAAATGATAGATTAGATTTATTTAAACCAAATCCAATATCATTAAATTAAAATAGGTACTAATAATAATTACAAACAATGTATAAATATATCTGGTTAATAACAAAAAATTGAAATAATAATAGGTAATAGAAAAAAAGATCAGATTAATACATGTAGATACCAAAGAACAACAAACAAGTCTACATGTATTGGTGCCATTACTTTAATAACAATAGGTAATGTTCATCATAACTAACCGAACACGTTACTTTGGTCGTGAACACATTTTTCTCAAGTATACGCTCAATGTTGTATACAGAATTCGGATTTCCATCAGTCAAATGAACATCACTACAAAAACCATACAGAGCAGCCATTATACCAGCCAAACAGCTCATACCACCGCCCAGCTCGAGTACAGTCTTATCTCTGAACGAATCCAGATTTGATAGTACATAGTAAGCTAATACTTCTTCAGATGGCCATATACGGACATTCCCCGTATTGTTAAAGCCCATAAGTTCCTCAGGTGTAACAATTATAGGAGATCGACATACAATTGCTGAGAAATTATTGTTTTGAACACATGAAGAATATTTAGACCACTCAGTATTGATGCATTCGATATTAAAGAGATCATAGCTTATTTGTGAAGCAAATATCTGGTCTTGACATTTTTTACTGACTGTATTTGCCAATAATTTCCATCTATTACGTGCACGTTCTTTAGCATTCATTATTCAACATATTATTATAATTTTTGACTTAAATTAATGTTTTTTTTTTTTTGACTAGGTATCACAGAAATTGTCCTGCAAGAAACAGGAAAATAAAATAATATTTATAGCTAGTACTCGGTACCTACTTAAAATCTTATTATTATCCTGTAAGATGGGATTAAATATTTCACAGTACCTACCTAGGTACCTACATTTTGACATATGCAATTAAAAAAAATTAGGTACTACCTATACTTTTAGATACATATAAAACTAATAAAAATAACAAAAAGTCATTGTTTAAAATATTTGTAAATAATTATTTAAATTAGTAAAAATAAATAAGAATTTAAAATAACAAAAAATTTTACTTCAATAATATTTAGAACGGTAATCATGAATACCTACTAGTAAAACCACAAATACTAGGAACTCTACTTATTTAGACTTGAGAAAATAAATTCCTTCTAAATAACAACAAACTTGTTCATTAAAATTAAAAATATCTAAGTACCTACTTAACCTACTAATTTTACAATGTTGCAAGAACCGTTTAAGTAGTTGAGAACAGCATTTTATTATAAAACTAATCAACCTAAATATAGACATAATGTGTAACAATACCATAAATACATCTTGTATACCTACTTAAATATTTAAACTATTATTTTTCAAAGTCGCTGAAACACAAATATCTTTCAATGGTTATGATTTTTTTTTTAAATATAAATTGTAATTATTTTACTTAAAAAAATAAATAATGAACTAATGAAAATCTTAATAATACGCATTAATATTTTTAATTTTTAATGTAAATGGTGAACATTTATAATATTATTATTGGTATAAGTAGCAGGCATATAAGTACAATCAATAGTGACAGAAGCTGGTACTTACATTTTTGGTGTATATGTCTGAGTAACAACTTACAGAAAATAAAACGATGTACAATATTTCACATGATTAATTCAATAATACATTATCCAAGCAAAAACGTTTTAAAACAAACGTTCAAAAAAACACTAAAGTTAAAAAAAAACCACTTCTAACAGTGCTATGATTACTTGAAAAATTAGAATATAGGAATTAGGAGGGGCAGAGTAATATTGATATCCTTGGCATGATGGCCAACTTATGATTATGACTTGTGACCACGGACTGAGATTGACAAAATAACCTCCTCACAACGAAAGGATGGTATTTATATTTCATACCCACGATGATTATTTCTTACAGAAAATTTAAATGAATAATAACTATCTTATTTGTTAGCTACACGAAAATAAACTTTCCAATAACGAATTTTCAATAATTAAAATCCAAAAGTGCCAAAGTGGAATCCACCTTGATAAAAACATTATGCTTATCAGATTTATTATCATTTCTTGTCGTTATCAATATTTTTATATCATTATAAAATGTAAAAAAAGCACAAGAGAATCAAAGTATCAAACAGAAACTCCGGCTCCGGGTCGTTTTTGAACTTTTCAAGACGATTAAAAATGAGAGCATACAGACGGCTTTGTGGTTATGCTACAGCGGCAGTAAAACAAGAAACCCAATATCAGATTCCAACAGCCGCACGCACAGAGAAGAAAAACCCGGTTTGAAATTTTATTAGTATAATATATTATTCTATTCTATATTATACCGTTAATATCTGTTAATTAAATTGTCCATTATTAGGTAGACCATGACAGTCAAGATGTATCAAAATTTTACACCATAGATCCAAAAACTGTTAGTAATATATTTCAAACGGGTGGTTTGCCAAAACCTTTCACCGAACAAACAAATATGTTTGCTGAAACTGCGTTGATGATACGACAGCCAGCGTTGGAAGTTATTAATAGTTTGAAATCAACCGATTTCCAGAAACCAGCTGTTCGATATTTACTATGTATCCTTTTAAAATTGTGTTGCTATTATTTAACTTACTCTTAATGGTAATCAATAAAAAAGAACAACCATAAAAAACATGGAAAAATAGAACAATTTTTAAAGATTAAAAATATATCTATTAACTGATTATCATAAAAAATAATAAAATATTAATATCAAATTATTATTTATTAAGGTACCTAAATCACCGGTAACATTGCAAACCTACAAAAAAACTACGAAGTCAAATTGACAATTGTCTATACATTCATATAAATGCTTCATTCTCATTTCTATAAAAAATATTTTATAAATTATTTGACATACATTTAAATATAATAAAGAGTTTAAAAAAAAATTAATTAATGATAATCGAAGTTGAATCAAAGTATCATATCATATTATCATATCATACATATGTATGAGTCAATTTTTGATATTTTATTTTCAATATCCCATAATTAGCTCTAAAACTTGTGATATTTTACTTTTTGAATTTGAATTATTGAGTTAAGTAATTCAAATATAGAAACTTTACTTTTAAACAGGCACAGATTAACTTCTCTTCTACAATATTGATAATAGGGGTTTTTACTCTAAACCCGCTCAATAAAGCATATTATTGGAAATACAAAAATTAATTTTCATAGCATTTTCTATACTATTAATATTTGATACGCTTAATATTTTTTTAATTTTCATAATCAATTAATATATTTTTAATTTTCAAAAATTGTTCTATTTTTCGGTTTTCCATGTTTTTTTTCCGGGATTCACTCTTAAAATTGATAGTTGAAACAAATTGTCCTTATGTTAATTTATAGATGGCCAAACTGGTAGTGGTAAATCACTCAGCCTTGCTCATATACTCCATTATGCGTATAGCTCAAAATTCATTTTATATCACATCCCTTATGGTACCTATATTCATTATTCATTGATGTTTTATATTTTATAGTTTTTAACATTTTTCTAACATAACAATTTTTTTTAGTTCCAATATGGCTTAAATATGATCGTAAAGAAGTCAACTGGTCTTCTTCTAAGAATGGCATGGCTGACATACCGTTAATAGCAGCTCAATGGTTAAAACATTTTGTGCATCAAAATGGAGCTTTACTAAATGAACTCAATGTAACTACTTTATTAAAGAATATGACTACAGTATTTTTATGAATGGATTATTATTTTTTTCATTAGCTTACTACAAGTCAAGATTATGTTTGGAGTCAACGAGAAACTACACCCCAAGGAACTACACTAAATGAATTAGTTACACATGGCATAAATAGAGCCAAATATGCATGTGACTGCATGGATATACTTCTGAATGAGTTAAAAGCTCACTGTTCAAATAATAGGTAAATTTAGCTTATTAATATATCATGGTTTAACTGTTGTTTAATCTTATAGTGTATAAATCGTATAGTTAATATATTTCAACAGTTATTACATGTCAAATAGGGAATTAAAGTAGTTGAGCTTGAAACTTAAATTTTTAAATTCAAAGTTACACATGTTAAAAGAAATTGTTTAGTATAAGTTAAAACTATTTTTAAGAAAATAAGAAATCTAATATTTAGAATAAATTGACCTCTTATAAAATGTAAATGTAAGATAATTATCAAGGAAACCGCCCAGGCTTTTTATTATATTTTAATTTTAAAGCGAGTTATGAGTATTTTAAGATGTACAAACAATTTAGAATTTTAAAATACTCATAACTCGCTTAAAAAATTAAAATATAATAAAAAGCCCATGCAGTTTATATAGTTAAAATAAAAAAGGTAGTAATCTCAATTTCAAATTTGTAAATAGGTACATAATTTATAAAATATTAGTTGTCAAGTGCTAACTAAATGTTAACTATCGATTAAATTTATTTTTTTTTTAAATTTATATACTGATGTTTATACTTTATTTGAACAAAGTAATTCTATAATTGTCTAACTGATTTTAATAAATACTGCATCATTTTACTATTTTTTTAATAAGAAGGTTTAAAAAAAAATATTGAATCTCAATTCCAAGTATTTTAGTTATTACACAATTTGATCGGTTAAAAATATTGCTTTTAGTGGTTTGGTCAACTAAAAATTATAATAGTATTTTTGATTCTAAGTTCATTTGTTATGTGTAGGTTACTTGTGCATATGAATCAATCATTTTATAAAAAACCAATCATTTTTTTAATATAGTTCATCGAATAATCATGTCTTATAGATCTATAAATATATTATAAATTTACAATAATTATAATTTTAGGTGCAAAATGTTAGTGGCAATAGATGGATTTAATGCATTCTTCAATGAAAAAACTGACTTGAAAACAGAAGACAGGGTTAAAGTAACTCCACAACAAATCACTATGGTCCAAACAGGATTATCAGCCGTTCTTTCTGATTGGGTAATGTATACTATGTTGAATATAAAATATAAATTATAGCATACATTTTCTATTATGATATGCTAAATAATTATTTGTGCTATTTGTTATTCTAGAATAACGGTGCAATAATTATGGTCACATCACCTAGAGCTGCTTTAAACACAAAACGAGAGTCCCATTTACCCATTTACCTCATTGGCCGACAAGTAAGTCAATGTCTTGTTTTTATTATTTTTTTATAATTGTTTTAATGTTTAAATTTAATTTTTTTTACTAATAAAACAATATCTATGAGAAGAATTATAATAATTTATCATTTGTTATAACTGAAACAAAAGTTAGAAATTATACTTGTATTGTGATTTTACATCATAAATAATAATATAATGATGAATTATTCCATTAAAAAAATACAAACAATTTTGAGTATTAATGTTTTGCACTATTTTTCAATTGAAAAACTACATCACAATCAATCTTTTTGATTGTTTAGAAACTACCAAAGTAAATTAAGTTATTGAATAGTTTAAATAATTGTTAATTGAAATCATATTCTGCCTATTTGGTAGTTAAAATATAATATTAAGAGGATGCCACACCCGCATGTGTTGTGTCCATCTTACAAATGTGTAACATACCAAATTTACGCTCAGAAATTCAAGTTTTATGCCGTCAGCTTAAAAATTAGAGTGAATCGACCTGAGGTTGACGGTATTTTCGGTATACCATCAAAACCGGTATACCGGTTTTTGCACAAATACCATTTCAACGGTATACCGTAATACTGGTACATACCGTAATACCGGTGCATACCGGAAAACATGCCGTAATATAATGTTTTTTTAAAAATTGTTTATTCCCTCAGCATATCATTTCAGTGTTTTTCAGTTTTCCGGTACCACGGTTTTTCGGTATTACGGTTTTCCGGTATACCGTTTCATACCGGTACCGAATCTAATACCGCAATACCGGGTTTCAAATTTCAATACCGTCAACCATAAATCGACTTATTATGAAACTTGATGGTAAGAACATTATCTGTATTTGGTTGGAAGTGATTTTTTTATGGTAATTTGGTTTTGAAGTGAGTTATGAGCATTTTTAATTTAGATTTATTGTACATGCATTACAATAACTTAAAAATTTAATTATCTAAAAAAAACTCCCAACAAAACACAGATAATTTTCTTACCATCAAGTTTCATAATAGGTTAATTCACTCTAATTTTTAAGCTAACGGCATAAATCTTGGATTTCTGAGCATACATTTGATATGTTACGCGTTTGTAAGACGTGGCCGTCTCTAATTTTTAGTAAAGTATGATATTTATTCAACATTGGATTTTACTTTTTAGTTAGTCCTAACTGAGAAATTTGAAACTAGACACAATTCTCAATCAATAGATAGTTACATTACTGCTCAAAAAGTAATCCTCCAAAAATATTAAAAATAAATAAAACATATAACATTATAAAACCAGTTACCGATATATTTTTTGTTTTTCTCAGTTTCTAAAACACTTGTTTGTGTTTAAATGTAAGAAATTATTTATCAAAACAAAATTTTTCTCTGCTATATCAATACCTTAAAGCACACAAATGCTATACCTACTTCTTTTGAAAATCGAGATATTGGTATCTATGAATTCGTCATAGAAAGCAGAATTGATTGCACAATCGTGTCATGTCCATAACCTAACAAAATTCCATTAATTTTGAATATTCGATAAGTGCTACGTCCACTTAATGTTTATTTGAAGAGCACAAATGTTATATTTCACATTTGTGCCATAAGAAGTACATTGAAGTGACATAGAACATTTGTGCTCTTCAAATATTTTTATTATCTATAATTGTATATTAATTATAATGTTACCATATTTTTTCAGGGATTTGAACATATAGATCCATTCATTCCTGTGATGGTTCCTGAACTTTCTACTGTGGAATTTAATAACATGTTAGATTATTATGAAGAAAAAAGATGGCTACAAAAACCTGGTGGAAGAAAAGAGCTTGAATTCCTAACTTCCAAACTACCTGCTGATTTAATGGCTCGATGCGCACCATTGTAACAATATATATTTGCTGTTTCTCTTATTATTTAAGTAGGATAGACTTTTCTATACAATTGATGTTTATGGCAATGTAGTGATACATTTACATAAAAAATTGTCATATTAAAAAATGAATAAAATTTGGCATTTTTAAATCAATATTAGTGAATATAATTTTTAAAAAGCATAATATTTTCCATTTTGTCTGCATCCTTTATGTTGAGATTTTCTGATTTGATTTATACACATTATTGAACATAATTATTGTCTAGAAATAAAATTAATTGAATAATATTTTTTATGACTAAAGAAGCAAGTCCATTAGATATTAGCATTAAATATGTAGTGGTTTGGAAAATTCACATACTACATCAACTATTTAACTTCTATTTCAAAGCTATATAGCAGATTTTCTTAACTCTCTTATGGTGATTTGTAGATAAAATATAATATATGAATTGTTAATAATTTTGTTACAACAATTTACTGAACTTCTAATTTGTATAAAAATTGAACTATTAAATGTATGAGTATAACAAGTACATCAACAATCAACATTTTGTTTTAGAGTGTAAAATACATTTTTTATAGGATATTAATAAATTACCTCATTTAGAAGCCATAAAAATAATAATATACTTTTTATCTATGAAAGTGTTACACAAAACTTTTGAAACATAATGACTACGAAAAATATTTTTCAGAAAAAAATTTTAAATATCTCATTATTAAAACCTGTAATATTTACGTTCATTGCTTCACTCAAAATCTAAAATACGTTTGGGGGTTATGGACTTAACCAGCAAAAACTTTTATTGGACTAGAGATCTATTATTTTATATGCCTAACCTATGCTTATAGAAGTTCCCAACTTTCTGCCAGTTTATACTTTTAAATTTAACATGAAAATGACGGAAAAATTCTTCCACCTGCGTTTTATTGACATCATGAACAAGTGTCGTCCTGTCAAGTACAACCATGGATCCCTAATATCGACTCGTAGATCACTCATTAGGAACCACCGTTATAAAGTATAAATTAGCATAAGCCATACAGCAATACTACATTTTATCAGTGATATAAGTGCTCTATGATTGTGATTAGATTGATATTGATAATTTCCACTTCCAGCTAACAGGTAGGCATATAATATTATAATATGAATAATATTGTGATCGGTATACAGGATGTAACAGAAAAACCTGACAAATTAAAATTGATAAAAACGTATGAAAACATAATATATAAAAAATGTATGGTCGTATGGATGATAAATAATTTAAGATTTATTCATGCCTGAAAATTCCCAAAAAGAATATTTTTAAAACATTTATTGTGTTTAAAATTAATTTAGGTAATCCAAAAAAATATTAATTTTTTAAAAAATTAAAAAAAATTAACTTCTTGACTTAAATAAATGTCTTTACCATCAACAATTTTTAAAAATTAGATTTAGAAATTGGCTATTTTGAATTATTCAATAAAAATTTAATAAAATTTAAGTTTTTATTTTAAATATTGAAAAATAAAAAATAAATAATCTTACACTATAGGTATATTTTACTTGTATTGCTGCAACTTGCAAGCATCTAAAAATTAATAATTATGTATGAAAAAATATTCTAACATTGATTAAAACAAAAGTAGGTAATTTAGTTTTTCGAGTCATTTCGTATTATCTATACCATGATGTATAGTTTAAATTATAACTCCCCCCCCCCCCCCGTTTGGTAAGTGAACGTTACATCAAACGGTACAATTATATATTTGTATTAAATACAAATTATCTATATCTGCGGCCTGCACCCCGGTACTTATTATTTTCTCCACCTCTCCTTCCCAATAAATGCCAATTTATGACCATTTTTAGTCACTGTTAAATTTAAATGTATACATAATTGAAAAGCTCACTGTAATTAATGTGTTAAATTTGAATTCAAAGAGCAGTCATAGATGTAGACTTTAATAGTATACCTATGTCCTATGCATAGATAGGCGTGCGCAAGGGTGCAATAGAAGGTCCATGTGCTGTATCTGCAAATTTTTTTGGGCTGATTGATTGGCTCGTAAACTGTGTCAGTGCAAATTATAGCCACAGTCGCGTCAATGGGTAGCTGCCGGCTAGCTGGTCGACTGGTCAGTATATTCAATATTTCAATATACGTAATTAAAACGGATTTAAATCAATTCTTAATTTTTAGTTTTTCAAATAATTATACCTAGCTTACAACAAATAGGTACCTAGTTAAAATTACAAATGATATTATAGCCACTGTATTAATACAGCCTATATAATATATACTGTCTGTATTGTACCTGTGTATAACAATTAATAATTTTCAAAATGAATTAGGCCTATAATGTAAAAAAAATGGGTCGCTTTATTCTGTATTGCTGCATTTGCGATTTAAGTCTGCGCACGCCTATGTATCTACTTACCTACCTGTTGTACTGTATAGGTACAGTGGCGGCTTTACGGCGGGGGGGATATGGGAGATAAATCTTCCTTGACTCTTTTTTTTTACTATTTTACAAGAAAATGTATGTTAAAATGAGTATTTCTATAGTAATATTGAAAAAACACACTGTCTAGGTATAGTGCGAGTTAGCGTAGAAGTTGGCGTACCTAGGTAGATACAACAACTGTTGAAGAAGACACTACACACCCGTTTTATATGTAATAAAACACTTCCACGTTCTATATGCTTACAGATTCCTTTTGATTAATCGTATAAATAAAATATTTACAGATTTAACTTTAAACACCGAGTACCTATGTAACGTCAACAATTGCAATTATAACCAATTCTGATTCTGAGAAAATAAACATGTGATATTCTAAATGTATTTTATAGGTAGGTATAGGTACTATATTTTGTTATGTACAATTGATATTATAAGGATATATTTGTACCCCATATTAATTTTTAGAACATTATACGAATTTAACAGTCTAATAACGTTCGTTATTGTTCGAACGATCAGTTTTCAGCTTCGACATTTCAAGGTTATTGTTGTAAAGTACTGTGATAGGGTGATTTTATTCCAACTTCAGCATACCTATATAATATACTAAATAGTATAATAACACCAGATGAAGTAATTGAAGAAGTATGTCTGAAATGTCCAGACTACTCCAGAGGCGTATTTACGATTTTGGCGCCCTAGGTGCACACATTTTGGTGCAATGGTGCCTCTTTTTTCAGTTTCCTTTTACTTATTATCACCAAAAACTTTTAAGCCCCTCTAACTAGACAATTTACTTTTTCTCTCCGTTAATAGTGATAACCCAAAATGTATAATTGCCCCTTATTGTATTTATGCTTCTTCTAATTTAAAGAACACTTTTATTTTACCATTTTAGGTACCACTCCATTTATTCCTAATAAAAAAAGTCAACCTTTATAAATCAAATAAAACAAATTATAATTTATAGATTTTATTCTTTTTTTTCTAAATTGTACATTTGACAATATAATAAAACACATTATATAGTATATAGGTATATATATAGAAATGTAGAATATGAGTAATATAATAAAAAACTAATGTTTGAACTTTGAATGTCACATATATTTGAAAATTGAAATAGGAATTTTGTTTTAACACATTTTTAATCTTTATAGTAGGTAACATACTAATTATATTATGTAGGTATATTACAATATAGGTATTATATAGTAAATTTTAGATTCTGAGTGAAACGATGAATGTATTGATTTTACAATGATGTGTGTTTTTTTTTTTTTTTACTTTTTATTTTTTTTTTTGTGTCTGTCATCACCTTTTAGGACAGTAAAAGTGCTTGGATTTTCTTCAACAGTACCTTTTCTGATAGGAAAGTGAATCAGGTTGGTACTTTGGGGGTTCAAAAGTAAAATTTTGAAAGCGGCCGTGAAACAAAAGAAAACAAAAGAAAAATTAAGGAAAAACGGGAATTTTTACGCAAAATCTGTTTTCGAGAAAATTGATTTTGATTTATGGTGTAACTTTAAAACGAATGACTGTAGATACATAACATTTTCACTGGTTGTTTATATTTCCATTTTCTATACATGATAAATTTTTCAAAATATTTTGATTTGTTTTGAGCTGTTTACGGACAATTCCAGTTTCCAATTTAATTAGTTTTTTTTTCTATGAATGTCAATAAAACTTTATTTGTTGAGTAAAAATACTTGAAAATTTAATACAAGGCTCCTACTATATTGTTATAATGACATTTGAAAAATATTAAAAATCCTTAGTCACAGTTTTTTTTTATTAGCATTTAGGTTCAAAAATTGACAAAATATGGAAAATCACGAAAATTACCTAATTATGTTGAGTTTATAATTCGTAAAAATTTTTCTTTTTAGAACTAAGATTTTACAATGTGATATAAGATTCCTTATAGGATAATCTACCTTTATCAAAAAAAAAATGTCTATAAGAAAGTCAAATTAAATTTTTATGAGCGTTTGAAATTCATATTTTTACAACATTTGATATTTCCTCGATTTCTCATGAGATGATTTTCTTATTTTGTTGTAATTAAAAAACGAATGACTGTAGAAACTTGAAAATTTCACTGAATGTTTATATTAGCATTTTCTATATACGATAAAATTTTGAAAATAATTTGACTCTTTTTGAGCTGTTTACGGACATTGTAAGTTTTCAATTTTTTTAGTTTTTTTTTTCTATAAATATCA
>NC_042494.1:8842473-8847811 GCF_005508785.2 Acyrthosiphon pisum
TTGATAACGTATTTGAATTGATGATAGATATAAAAAAATGAGTTTTTGATTACTTATAAATTCATATCCCCAAAATATGTGTGATATCATATGTACAAAAATATCGTACCGTAGGAATTATCGAAAATACCATACCTCGGCTAATTTATTAGTTTCCACGTTTCCAACATAGTATAGGTGCCTAGGGCTATTATATTATGACATTGCGATTATATAAAATGATAAATAATAAAAGTAGATAGGTTACGGTATTTTCGGTAATTACTGATTCACGGTATACCGAATTTTGTATAGGTATCAGTGTTGGTTAACTAACACAAAAAAAAAATATCTTGTTTTTGTAATCAATTAAATACACTATATTACAATTTACAACGAACACATTTTTTGCAGACATAAGATTTTTAATTACATTTTAATGGTGTATAAACAAAAATGTATATATTTGAATTTTGCATTTTTTACAAATTTTAACGAATTTTTTGCAATAAATTTACAATTTAACAAAAACACTGTTGGTTAATTCACTTCAGCATGTTCAGCGGTAAACGTCATTATTCTGCTGAAATAAATAAAAATATACGCGAAAAAAAAAGATACAATATCTTGTTTTTGGAAACAATTAAGTATAATTTTATTATAATTTATAGCAAAACAAAAGTAATTTCTGACCAAAATATGGCATAGGTACATACAAAAAAAAATGGTAAGAATTTGTTTATATAAAACATACATAATAATACATATAATTTGTAAGATATTTATAATTTTGAGTTTTTTACATTGAAAAAAATTTTAATAGAAATTAATAATGTTAAAGAGTCAAAGAGATAGAAAAAAAATAACACCAGACGAGACACAATAAGCTTAGGGGATGGTACGTGATGGCGAAGTGTTTAAGCCAGTCGGTCTCCTCTATATGTTCTCCCGGTCGGTCCCACGGGCATTGCGTTACTGATTTGGCAATACCTTGTATCTGACACTTCAGTAATTGTTCAGGAGGCACATAAAACCGATAAGGCGCGTTTGCGCGTTTGGTGCGCGGGTGACGACCAGCATGCAGACGGAGGTTAGAGCTCGCGCAGGGTCTAGTCTAGACTGGTCCAAACTATGGTCCGGTCTTTTTCGGTCTTTGTGTATTGTAATTTAATTTGGTTCGGTCCGGTTCGGTCTCTTCGTCTAAAAAAAAAAAATGGTCCGGTCCGGTTCGGTCCTTAAAAAAAATGGACCAGTCCGGTTCGGTCCTTAAAAAAAATGGTCCAGTCCGGTCCACCTTCAAATTTATATTATTAGGTTTATATTGTCCGGTCTATCTGCATTTTGGACGTCGATTTAATAGTATAATTTTACATATAATTTATATTAGGTACGTTGAAAAATAAAAATCATTATCATAATAAAATAATCGTTCGGTCTGGCTCCATTTTTATTTCATCGACCTGGTCCGGTCCGGTAGCCTTTGTTGAAATGTATCAGTCCGGTCCTAGTTTTTGTTAAAATATTACATTAGTCTGGTCTGGTCTATAAGAAAACGGACCGTGTATAGGTCTTTAACTGAGGGACCGCGAGAGACTGGTGAGCGACGACGATGTGCAAGTGCTGAAGACAAGACTATATTGTGACAACGACGTCAACGGTGCAGACTGAGCGAAGCGAATATTATTATTAATTATCTTATTATATATTTGCCACTTGCGACATCGGCGGCGACTGGAGGCCGAAGACTCGATCGGCGGGATTACCTGCACTGGACGAAAACTGGAGAGAATCGTCGGATTGCATCACTACGCACCGCGATCTTGATACTCATCGTGATTTTCGTCCTGGCATTCCGACTCTGCCACGTCTGCGTCCTCAATCGCCGTGCCAAGGAATCGAAAACTGGAGAAAATCCGTGGAACGCAATAACGCGGTCCTAATATTATACTCTCCGCGGTTTTCGCCCTGACAACCCAAATTTGGCCGTTTCCTCGCTGAGGAGACGGGGAGTCGCGTACCGCCGAACCCGGAAACGTTAGACTATAGTTGCCGTGGGTCCCTGTACGATGCTGACGTCCGTGTTCCTATAGCACATATTATATCGCTCACCCGCCGTGCTCAGCAGTCTCCGCCGACGCCACCGGGCGCTCATCGATCTGCCAGCTGATGGTCTCTCGTGACGGCAACCGCCGCGAGATCGCAAAGCCATCGACCGCGATCTCGTCATTCCGCGGGGGGGGGGGGTGACCTGCAGAGAACGTATAGGGTGACTTACCGCCCCGGACACTATGTGCTCTTACCACTCTCCGCGTCACGCCGTCTCGTCTGGTGTCCTTCGGCCGATAGGTGGGGCCGGGAGTCTGCTGGCCGTTATTGTCATCGGCGGCCGCAGCAGAGTAACAGCTGGCCTTCGGCCTATTTCACACCCACCCACGCCGTGGAGACGTAGCGGCGCCTCGGCCCCCGAAACAATAGACCTCCAGCCCAGACCTCCTGTTTCGCCGCGCTCCTCCGATTTCTCGGCCCCGGCTGGCCGCATCCTCATGTCCACCAAGCACTGTTCGGCTTCTGCTGCGTCTCCGGTTTTCTGAGGTGCAGGCTGTCCACGTGGTGGTTCGTACAATGCGCAGGACTGCACCTGCAGAGTTCCGTCGAAGCTGCGGCAGCGCCTACCATCACCACCACAAAGTCGTCCCATATGCTGCTGTCGAACGCCTCTTCGTTGTCGTATACATTTCAGGTATCGATTGATAATTTTCTCTGTGTCGGTGTTCAACTTCGGTTATCAAATGAGCATGGACGACGTCCACGACGGATACTTTGAAGTAATCCCGAAGGATTTCATCGTCATATTCGCTGTACCTATGCCATTATGAATTTCGGTGCGTATAGGGTTTGGACTCGGGATTGCAAATAATGAACGCAAAATTACAATATCGTCCTAAGGTGACATCGAAAAATACAAATATTTCCCAGACGACGGGTGCAAAGTTGTTATTTTTCTAGCCAGCGAGTATATGCACACAATATATATTATATAATATTATGTTCTGATCGGTCGGCGCTAAGATTTCGTGCCTGTTTATTTTTTCAAATCCATTATTAATGATACCTATATATACGCGCATATAAGTATAATAATTAATATTATATTATATTATAATATTTTAATGAGGATTCGTATTTCGATTTGTATTAGGTGTACTGCAATGCTCGATGTATAATGTGTACACTATTAGGGAAGTCTTTTGGATTCTGAACGTCACTATATGAGTGCCGTATATTGATTTTACAATGATGTGTGTCTTACATTTTTAACTACGAAATTACATTTTTACTCAAAAAAACATTTAATAAAATATATTTATATACATATGGTTTGAGTAAAACTAGGCCCTTACCCCTAGTCCCTCCCTAATTGCTCCTATGCACATTTGTGTCATTGAATTAAGTTTATAAATGAGCGTATATCCTATACATTTTTTACGAAAACACCATTGTTTATGAGGTAAAAATCGATTGGTCACCTGCAGTAGGTACACTTTAGTTTTTAATCTTATATTGGCGTGTTATTGCTAACTGCACATGATTACCTACACAATATTATTACGGTACATATAATTATATATTTTAAAACCTAAAAACCTATACAATATTTGAAAATTGAATATTACGAGATAGTACATTTAGAGATGTGAAAATTTCAATATTAGAGTTAACTAACAACTCGTGATTTTCGGTATACACTTTTTTTTTCAGATTTATTGATAAATATAATTATTGATGATATGATGCGCAAACGTAGATGTGACCTTTTTAACGGTCAATTCATAAATTATGAATAACCCAAAAATCGAACGACGCGCAACTACTGTCTTACAAAAAAAGGTGAAAATTAACAATAGTGATGCGCAAACGACAATCGCAGCGATATCTATAATATATAATATGTTATATGTAATATGTATACATATATATAGGTACTTACACCTACGTGTTTTTAACCCAACCTAAAAATTGTGAGTTGAATGGGTTACATAACTTATATATTCAAGTAAAATTGTAGCTCCTGCCTCCTACACACGAGACATATAGTAGGTAAAAAAAAAATATATATAATATATATGTTATTTATATTAGTTTCTGCACGGTAGAATTTCTCCTATAATAAATGTACTATTTATATTGTTTATATATACGAAATATAACTGTAAAAAACTTAGCTTGAAAGTGTATACTTACCCTTCTCCCCATTTCATAATCTTGGCTACGCCTTGAATGGACCTATATAGTTATAACCTAACTTGCATAATTTTTCGAGTAGAAAGAATAATATGCTATAATGTTCATTGTTTAACTTCAATGAGAATGCGGTTTCTGGTACCAAATATATTGGTACTTTGAAGAGGCCAAGAGTAAGAAATCTTATGCATCATTTTTTAAGTGCCTAATTGGGACTAATAGCTATAAAATATAACTGTAATAACAGTAAGTAAATAACGGGAATATTTACCCAAAAACTATGGTTTTTGATAAATCGATTTTGTATTATTGCTGTAATTCGTACTGAAGCAGTGGCGTTTACCTAAACTATACGGAGGGGGTGATTATTCGGGTATACACTATAAAAATGTGGGTGATTTAAGTATATATAACATTAAACATATTAATAATTAATATGAGGCTTGGCGTGGCATGGTGGTGGACCGGTCGTCACTAATGTGTGCTGCGGTCAATCAACGTTCGGCGTCGCAGGATCCCGGATGGGTGACCACCCGGGTTCATTGCCCCATATAAAAACACGCGTCTCACAAACCAAATGGCCCATGTTGACGAGGGTAGAAAAAATGTTTTATAATATTATATATGTTGGATATTTTATTGTGTGAGGCGATTTTGGAAAAAATGTTTAGCCTATCGTAATACCTATTATGGTATGGAAAAATAAATAAATAAAAATACATTTTCAACATATCATATAGCAGGTAGGTATATCTATATAGTACCAAAATATTATTTTAAATATCCTTAGAAGTAGAGCTTGACTCCTATACTCAGTACTCACCTCGGTGCTCACCGTCAGCTCAGAATTGTTTTTCGTTAAAATATATAGTATGGTACAATATAATTATGATTTATTATTTATTATAGCCAGTAAGTTGAATTAATATTGAAATATATTTTTTGTTTATATTCTCTATTTTGTTTATTGTCTATGATGATAAACAAAGCGTTAGAAATTAAAATCCCATTTTTAGAGGTTTTTTGTAATTTGTCGGTGGTTTTTCCCGTGACATTAAATAACTATTGAGAAAATCAAAAAATGACCTGCTTAAAGTACCATCTTAATCCAATTGCT
>NC_042494.1:8848222-8870452 GCF_005508785.2 Acyrthosiphon pisum
TAATAAAATTTGTTTTTCTTAATCATGTAAAAACACAACATTTAACACGAGTCAATGTAAATACGCCACTGTATAGGTATAGGTATATAACATTATGTAATATGTTTAGGTACATTATATATATATATATGTATATATGCCAAATACTTGGACGTAGGGATATTATAATATACAAAACTACCGCGTCCCCAACTCACGCAATGTTGCTAGCCGGTGTTGACGGGGAGGGGGGAGGCGTGGTCGCAGCACCGGTGTGTACGCCATTGGCCACCGTCGGGTTTGGCCCCCTTTCGTCGCCGCTGCCGATGCTGTCGATCGAGCCGGTCGCAATACGCTCGCAACAGTCGCACCAGTGCACAGACGCATCGCCGCGTTCCGTAACCGGTGTACACCGTGTCTGCTCTCCGAAACCGATTATCGTGTGCGTTCTCATATTTTATACCTGCCATGATATTATATTATACCATCTGCATTACAATTATCATTATATAGGTAATACGAAACACACTGTTTTTTTTTATGTTTTTGTAACAGTTTCTGTTAAAAAAATTTATAACACGTTTTTTCTTCCGTGTATGGTACCTACTTGGAGTTCAATCATTGTACTATATACCTACCTATATATAGCATCTATACGCGTGACGCTCTTAAATCACAAAATACTTACGACGGAATTTCGTCCAGACGTTTTACTAAATTGTGGTGCGTGCGTTTTGGTTTTTACCTATACTTTTGCTTTGCTCCGAGTTTTCACGCCTTTTACCGGGACAAGGTTCGACGTTATTCGTTCAAAATTGGCCGCATCAAGCAGAATCCGGTTCGTGTAGCCACTGGCGAAACGGCTGCGCACGACTTGGTAAGCTTATTTATCTTTATCGACTTCCAACATAATGTATACGCGTGTCGTTGATTATTTTATTTGCCTCCATCAAATAAAGGATTCATCGTGCAATACGTTATATTATGTCAATGCAACTTCTCTATTATACACATGTATTTATTATTTACGCCTATGCAATGGGTAGGTAGGTACAGGGGTGGACTGGCGTGTGTGGGGTAGCGGGTGGGCGAAATTGCCAAATGCCTTGAATACATTTTGCCCGTTAATTTATAAATATTCTATTGTTAGCCCAAAATTGTGCCAATTTGTATTCCTAGTTCGCCCCTGGGTAGGTATTACTATTATGAAATTTGAATTTGTCCAATGACTTACTTATTAACTGTTACATAAGTCTGGTGTCTTGGTGTCCTAGAGGGCGCCATCTACAATATATTTTGAAAAAATATTTTCCCATCAATTCTATTTGCCTAGGTTTTATAGATAATACCTATTATTAACATGAATAATTAATAATCATTAATAAAAAAAAATATATAAACTAAAATATTGTACTACCTATATATTATTAAAACGAAGTTTATAAGTAGACCAATAGACAAGTACCTACATGGTTTAGTGTACCTATAAAATTAGTAAATGTAGGTACCTATAGGTATAACAGTGAACAGTCTATAATTGTAGAAATTGTATTGTAAATAAAATAATATATAGAACCTATATAATATGTAATAGCTCCCTAATATACTAATTTACCTCCATATAGGTATAGGTACATAATCATGATTATCGAATCTTTGCGTTTTTATCATCGAAAATCTTTTCGTAATCTATCTTAGGTACTCATAGCTCATAGGTACTATTTATTTTTTAACATCAATTTCTCACTTAAGTTTTATATCAATTAATAGGTCAAGTAAGTAAGGTAAATAGATTTTAAAATTTGATAAATTATTTATATTTAAAATTTAAAATTACGAATTTACCTACCCATTGTCACTTATTTCAATATAATAAGCCATACAGTTTTTTTTTTGTTATTATACCTTCAATATAAATTTCAATTACCCTATAAAATATGGTTTTAGGTAACTAACTAACTAACTGGGTATATTCTATAAATGTTTTATTTTGTTCTATATAAGAGTTTAGGTTTCGGTTTAGTTTAGGTTTAACATTCACAATGAGATAATACTACATATAGATAGGTAGGTAGAGGTTTTTTGTTAGTATATACTATGTGGATCTACTACCAACTACATATACCTACACAAAACGTTTTAAAAACGTCTCATGTCTCCCGACCGACGATTGTTAAATGTTATAAAATAATAATGCTTAGGTTAATAAAGGGTTGCATAAGCATACACACACATTTATACGTGTTCGTATCATACGGGTGTGTATCAAGAGGGTTTGACATTTTTAAATCTACCTACGTAGTTTTATTGTTGCATTATTAAATCCTTGTAGTAGGTAGGACAGGTATCTACTAGGTATATTATGTACCTATATTGTATATATATAAATGTCTGCTATATATACTTAATACAACATATATAATTTTTTGGTATACATATAGTTTAACATAAGTTTAACATATTTTTTTTTTGTTTTTGATAATACCAATGTATGTTTTTTAAACTGTGTAAATTGAAATTATAACATATATATTATAGATTACTCAGTAACAACGTCATAATAAATATTTATCATGATTTTTTACATAACAAGACAGATAGTTTAATAAAATCATACATAGATCAATGGATTTTATTTTAAGTCTGTAATCCATTAACTTAATAGTTTATATTCAATAATATATTATTTAACTTAAAATACAAATAGTGATATGCAGTTGTATATATTTATTTAATTTAACTATTAGTACACATTTACACCAACGTTCAGGTGGTGATCTTTGTATTCAGACAAATAATATTCTGGATACATATAATATGAAAATACAATGCTAAGATTATTAATAATGTACCAACAAAACTAATACAATAAAAGTATACAAATTACTCAATTCTCACATCTATTTTCTTTATAGGTACCTACATTGAAATTTGAAAGTTCACTCTCCAAAATCTTTCTAAAAAAAAAAACGAAAATGTAATGAAATATTTAATTTAACGTACCTAAATATGGATTAGATATAAATTTATTTTGTCACAATAGTTATTAATTTGTGCTTTGCATGTTTTACTTGACAAAATTTCCCATTGTTTAAAGCTACCTATCCAACTTTTGCTTAATTAATTTAATAGGTTTTGACACGTTTAGCTCATCTAAAAAAAATGTAATCTAAATTAATATTATAAAAGTTATAGCTAAGTATACATTATTATTCCGACCATCTAATATTTACCTCACCATTTAATATCGTAGGCAATGCTACTCACAACAACGATGAATAAAACTACATATATAAAAAGATTTAATCGATATTAAATCAATTTTGTTATTTAACTTCGAACTAATTTTGTTGTAAACAAATAATTTAACTAGCTTAATACAAAATAATATAGAATCATGACCTTGTGATTTGTCACTTAGCAACTATAGTAATGTAGATTTAACGACATAGGTAGCTATAGTTTGTACAATAATTATAATTGCAAAAAATAATTTGGATATCATAATAGCTCATTTAGATATATTATAATATGTAACACCTAAGAATCTTGATCTCCGTATTTAAAAAAAAAATATGCATGTGTTGTGCATTAAAATGAAATAAATATAAAAACACAACATAATAATTAACAATTATAATGAATTTTAATAACATACACTTAACAAACTTAGAATAGATAATAATAGGTACCTATATCATTATATATCGAAGTGCCATAATATGAATGTATGTATGATTAGATTTGACCAGATAGTTTGTGTTTTTTGTCCTAAATATTATAAATCTGAATATTAATAAATTCATAATATTTTCAACACACTCAATTGACAATTTTTATCCAAATAGATAAAAAAAACTTCTGAGTAAAATTATTTAAACAATGGTACAGTTATTATTTTTACTAGTTATACCTAACTATTGCGCTAACAAGCAATAATTATTTTGACACCAACATAAATCATTGCTTATAATTCAATGATAGGTACTTACTTAAACAGCCTAGATAATGATAATTATTCTCTAATATCACCTATATCTACCTATAATCTGATGCGTTTAGTTTTACAGACAATTATATTATTGTATATAGCTTAATAAATTCATAAATAGACATAACATAAGCTAATAGGCATTTTGAACAATTATAACCATTAATTAAAATAATTATTTGACTTAAGTTATAGGTATTATTTAAAATCATTATGTAAATTATAATTAAAAACCCGTTAAATAATTATTAATCAATTATTACGTAACTTAAAAGTTCAATGAAGTCGATCGATATCTTTATTTATGATGCAAAATATGTACTAATTCTATAATTATAAATAATATATTACCTGTTAATAACCTGTATTTTTCATATGTCATATAACAAAATATTTGAAAAGCAATTTGAATGTATAACAAGTGACAACCTAATATTTAATAGACATTTACACATCATGCATCATTTAAATATATATATATACACTATATACCTATAGTTTAACGTTTTTAAATCTCTCAGTTACTTATTTTAAAATACAAAGAATAATATTAGCACTACGTGACTAAATAAATTACGTTTTTAAAACTGTGTTACGTAAAAATTATTAAACATTGTTAAAGTTTTACTTCTATTTAAAAACAATTGGTAGGTACCTATAAGAAAATAAATAATAATTAAGACATTAATAGACATATTATGACAACAAATTCACAATAATTATTAGGAATTATAGGAAAATATAAAATATAATAATTTTAGGTACATGATATAGTATAGCTATATAGTTTAAATATTAAATGTTCTGATTACCAAACCATACGCTATACAGAAACAAAATAAATAAAGTAAATGGAGAAATGACTACATTTTCAATAGGCCAATTTTCATAGGCGTAACTACGTAAGATTGCTTCTCAGATACTAATAGTGTTCTATCTAAATATTATAATATCAAACTATAAATGTTCTTAGTTTCATAAGTTTAAAATGTACCTATATAGATATAAATACTATCATGTCAATGGTATTAAACGTTTTTTTATATTTCGACTAGAGAATTTCGGTACTACATTTGACGCTAAAAAGTGTCCTTAGCCCTAACCGATATAGACTTGCATTATGTTAAAGAAATTGATGTATTTAGGGTCGAACATATTTCTGGGGTACCTAATTCCTTTCGGCACAATACAAACATTTATTTAGTCAGGGTTATAGAGAATTCAGTCACCGCAGCCACCATCACTGTTCAAAGGGGCCGATCAGATATTTTTACAAGGGTAGTTTTTTCCCCAAGGACAAAAAAACAAAATCACAAGTCACAATAAAAAAATAAAAAAATGTATATTATATGGTTACCTAGTTCAATATTAAAACATGATAACAATGAAAGAGTTATATTTATACTTAGGTACATATAGATGTTATACAATTGTATAATTTACAATTGAATTGTTGCATTAAAGGTACTAGGTAACATAATATTCATATAAATATAGTATTTGAGAGTATATAATATGTACCTACTTACGATTTAGGTACGAAATATTATAATTTATGGTCATTCAATTTTAATCATATCAATCGATTACAAAACTAATATAGGTAGTATTTAAAAATACTGTAAAGATGTATGCTAACAAACGAGTGAGTTATCAAACATAAATAGCTTAATCATTAAAAGCCATTTATATTGAATTTTGTGTTTTATAAATTGTCATAATAAATAAATAAAAATTAATGTTGTAAAAACATTTAATAATTTCATTTTACTTTTGGTATATTCACAATACAATTATAAACAGTTGTAGAATAATGTTAGGGATAATTAAATTAAATATAAGCAAATTTTTGTTCTGCTTTCAGAATTGTTAAGATTTTATACTTCTGGCGGTTTTGTACGCTCCAAATATGAAGTCAATATTAGTGTATATGGGTACAATTAATTTTTCAACCATATCGTGCGTAACTGCACGAATATTATTTGTATTTAAATGCACCCACCTCTGAAATTATTAGAATCGTAACAGAAATACACAATAAATTATCAACCTTGTCTCTTACAATTGACCACTTAGAATTAAGTAGACTGTCAATTTAAATAACGTATACGGCCGCCCTCCTCCCCCGCGGCCAACGCATAAACGATAATTGAAGTGTTTTGACATTATATAAATATACATTAACATGTGTATACGTTTCCGTTCCGTCTTCTATGGAAAAACTGTGTTTTTTTTTTCTGTTTTATATTATCATTATTGTTCGAAGGATGTTGTGTTTTGTAAATGATATGTATGTGACTTATTCATTATATTATTGTCCTTTGTAATAGTATGCGTGCGTATATTGGACTATAAAAGACCCGGACAATCGTCATTATAATGGAACTATATAGTATATAATACGTGTTTATGTACGTACATGTTATATTATTATATAGGTGTACGTTTTCAATTCATTTTTTTTTTTGGGAGTAAAAATTAATAATAATAACAGACCACCCTACCGCCTTCTTAAACAAGTGCCGATTCCTGCATTATGTGTTTGACTTGTTAATCAAGCTGCATATTATGGGGAAACATAATGTTGTAATTATATATGATAATGAGTTATGGCGTATTAACCTCCCCGTTTCGAGGCATTATCAGATTTTAAAAAACGTTAGTGTATAACATATAAAAAGCATTGATTTTACTTACAAAATGTACGTGTACAATGATTTAAGTGATTTCACACCAAACTGTGATGTTTATTGCACTTTTGGTATATAATAATATAACGCATTTTATTATAAGAAATAATTACTTGAAATATTTTTTGAATTTTTCCGAATGGAATGGTTTTGAAATAGGTATTCACATCATATTAAAGTAATAAAGTGTATACGACCATTAGTTTTACATAATATGTAAAACATTAAATAATATATAAATATTAAGTAAATATGTTTTACAATATGTGATATATCTATGTTATCTATAATATTTACATAAAAATATTGTTTCTTTGATTGTCTTTAATTAATTATAGACTCAAAAATTACTGGACCGTTTTCAATAAAAGTTATATAAATAGATTCCTTATGCAGTTGAGACTCTAAGGGTGTTTAGCTTATTTTTCCACCCCTATAGGTTGCTCACACATACATTTAGTTTTGGCTCATGAAAATCGAATATTTTTATGTTTATTTAAATGGTTGTTACTTGTAATAGATTATATTACTATTATAATTAGTAGAAAAAATGTTTACAAATAAATTTTTAAAAATTACCTATTGATAATTTATAATCATTTATTTTGCTACGAATACTTATACGAGAGACAACCTTGAGTATGACATTGATCCGTCTATTAATTTAAATAAAATAAAATGTGAATAACTCAACTTTTAAACTCCCATATAATTACATATTAGATTATGTTTAGACAAATTAGGATTGCGGTTTTTCATTTATTCGTTAGCATGTTAAAATAATATAATAACAATTAAATACGTATGGGACAGCAATTGTTCATTATATACGTTATAGTACCTATTATACCTATACAATTTAACTGTGCTATACAAATACAATTAATGACTCAATGGTAGATATCTAAAACTTGCACTAGTTCGCTTGTTTACAGTATATAGGGTTTTGAATAATTTTCGTACACTTTTAACTATTAGGTCTATAACAATAAAATCCGTATGGTCACCTATATATGGAGTTCCAACTGTTCAAAACATGATAATATATAATAATAATAATGTATAACGCATAAAGAGTTTACTCATAATAATCACGTTTACTGCTTAAAAACCTTGCCACACTGTTTCTTGAGAATATTACAGTATTCTTTCTTGTATCCCCTTTTATTTTCTATTTTTCATCCCTTTGGTAGAACGTACTTAAATGGTGACCAGATGTATACAACATGCTCCCGGACGTACCTACCCCGTGCACAATACTGTTAGATTACTGACATATAATATAATATATACGTGCACATTTTATACGATATACCCTGGCTACATGTGGTGTAAGGTTTTCAATACTCGATGACTTTTTAATTTTTATATTAAATGTGCAAGATGTGTCATCTGTTGCTTAAATATTTATATATATTCTAAATTTTGATCAACAAATATGAAATAGTAGGTAAACATAATATTATGATTGGATAATAGATTTTTAAACATTAAATGTTATTTGTTTTTTTTTATTTTTTGTGAATTAATTTTCGATGATCAAAACAATTGATTAATAATTATAAATAATATGTAGGTATACAAAAAATGTATTAATCAATAGCATAAGCTACATTTTTAGTGATGATAATGATGATAGAAATGATTAACTCGATTTCTATCTTAAATTTAATGTTGATAATCCTATATACTATATATATTTTTTTAAAGACAGTTGGTAACAGTTTTAAAATTGATTCATTGTTTATTATTATTAAGCAAACTGTTATTATTACCACTAAAATTTGTATGCACAGGTATGGTTTTTTTCTGCAGCGTCTTTTCGCTAATTTAGTTAAATTAGCGAAAATACGCTAATACCTATAGGTATATATACGTATTTACCTATACTTAATGTACTTTGTCCACGAATCACCTCATATTGATAGATATGATTTATTAGTTATAACCTACTATTTATTATTGTTTTACAAATTTTAAATACAGCAAAAAGTATACATGTATTCAGGTATATTCAAATGAAAATAATGTAAATTTTATGTATGTATTTGAGAGAAACACTATCAAAAATTACATAAAGCTTAAACATAATAAGTAAATTCAGTTTTCTCATTTAATTTATTTTTAAACTATTAGAAAATCCTTCTCTTTAACTTGATAATGACTTAGAAATTATTGGTAATTTCATTGTATGTTAATAATTGTATTATATTGTTATAACATATTTATGATAGGTACCTATTTAATAATACTAAATGAATATTATACTATTTTATATTTCATTTAGATCCTAGAACTAAATAAATAATGAATTTATGATTTCTAATATTATACTAGAGTGTTTTATGAATATCGGAATAGATATATGAATCATTTTTTCAATCAACTTGAAGAAAATATGTAAAAGATGGAATATTTGATATTTTTTAAAAAATTCATAAAAACAAATTATTTATATACATATTCAGACTATTTAGACTCTTACTAAAAATAGTGATTTCCCCTTAGGAAAAAAAACAGAGGCACTGAAAAGTAACGTTTTGAGTGGCAGGTGATGTTTATAAGTTTTTTATTTTAACTCTTCAGACTTTAAAAAAAATGTCGAGTAAAAAATAATCAAATATTCGTTGGTTTGAGTTAATGTGTACCAATCTAATATAAATATAGTTTGATATTAAAATGTATTCAATATCTACCAAAATTATACTTAATCAATATTTTTTTGTAATACATTAATGTATACAATCGAAATTCGCAGTTATATAATGTATATGACCTATTTGTTATATAGCTACGTCTTACTTTGAATGTATTCTATAATATCCAATGTCAAGGGTATTTAAAAATTCCTTTTTTTTTTTTTTGGTTACATTTGATTATTAAGTTCTAGGGGATCGCAAACTATATATCTAGAGGTGGGTGGAAGAGATTATTAAAGAGGGTGTGTGTAATAAGACATAAGCCAGCTGTTTCCGTCCTCAGAATCCGTAAACAACATTTGCACACAGTTTCTTTCATGTGCATTTATATAATTTTGATACGATTAAATAATTGTAAAATTAAATCCAAACAAACCCGTAAAAAAAAGAAAAATATAACTTATTGTTAATGAGCCGTGAAATTTGGCATCAAGCCATCTATTAGGATTTTACGAGTCATGAGCTGTTCGTATTATATTATTATTAGACGTTAAATAAAATGTATAACGAATGTATCAATACAATAAAAATTCTAGTAAAAAAAGATTATAATATTATGTTATTAAAAATTGGGCGATTTCTTTAAATTTTTTTGAAAATACTAATAATAATTTAAGGTAGTAAAATTTGGATTGCTTATAATATATAAAATTGTTCAGAATAAATTGAAAGGTAAACCACTTTTTTTTAGAGTCTTTATGTTTTCAATTTAGTTATAATCTATTAAGTGAAGCAATAATATTGATAAGCTCTATAAAATATATGAATGTAAACTTAAAAAATGTTGTTAAAATATTACAAGCTTTGTACACAATCATTATAGATACAATATAATATTCATGGGCGTGCTCTGCAGGAAGGGGGTGCAATTTTTACACCAAAGATTTTAAAACATTGATTTGCTAGATTTCAAAAAAAAAAAAATTGAAAATTTGTATAATAAGCGTCGCACGTGTGCGAAAATTGTGAACTTCGTAAGGCTATAGGTACCATATGATTTCCGGCAATTAATTTTTGCACCATCGTTCTTAATTGGTTGTAACAGGTGTCAGAAAAAAAAATTGTTTAAATTTTCGAGTACACTAAACTAGATTTATAACGTTAAATTTAACAAATATTTTGTTTGAAAAAAAAATCAAACCCCCCTATCCACCATCATGGGGGTTAGGCCTGCCGCTTAACGTACAGGTTGGAAATCACCGGTTTAATAGTTAAATAGTATGACCTCTATGGGTCTATAGATGTTTATTTATTGTCATAACACTATGACAGACAAATTATCTGACGTGTAGGTACCATTATAGGTACCTACCTATAATAATCACATCTTTGATTATCATAATATTAGCAAAGTATAATGATGATTTTTGTCAGGACTTTTAGTAAACATTCTATAGACACTCAAATTCATATTCAAAATATAGAGCAACTATATATATTATACCCATATAGAGGTACTTTATTCATATTATAAGTTTCTCACTAGTCTAAGGTCTAATATTCTGCGTGGGCGTTTCTATTCTTACATTTATATAAATCAAGAACGCATCCTGTCACAAATGAATATATGATACAATTATTCCAATGACTTTCATAATTATGTGTTATTGTGTTATGTCATTCACACATTACCCCAGATTAATTACTGTAAATTATAAGTACTTACAGCTACCTATGTGTACAATTTCCACACTTGACAATATATTATTGTTTACACATATATAAGTGTAAATAAAATATATTATAATATACTATATCTGTCTGTCTTCAAAATTTGGATTAGTGAAATTTGTCCGATTTAAGACATCAACATCTTTTCGGATAGAAACATGAATTTAGATGGTAGGTACTCTCAAGAGGTCAAAATTAAAAGTTTCTAGTAGTTTTAGAAGGATTCGGGAATAACAAAAACAAGTGAAAGAAAATGGTAATTTTTATACAATTTATATAAACATTTTATTTTTTGGTGTAATTCAAAAACTAATAGCTGCATTTTTGAAATATTTTGACAATTTTTTAACTATTTAATATTTATAGCTATTTATATATATATTTTTAATTATTGTTGTTAATGGTCCTTATAAGATGCTTTAATAACAGTTCAAAAATATTAAAGATACATAGATATTAGATACCATTATTTTTTAAATGTATTTGAAGTTCAAATTTTGAAATAAATTCATTAAAATCCCAAAAATTTGTAATTTATTTTTCAGTTGGAAATGTATAAAAGTTTTTCTTTTCATAGCTAAAATTAGCCATTTTAATTGAAGATTCCCCACTAGTTTCCTTCTTTTAATAATAAAAAAAAGCTTACCGGAAAGTCACATTAATTATTTATGAGCATTTGAATTTAAAAATGTTATATTTGATATATACAGCGTTATTAAATTAACTAATTTAAATTAATTTATTTTTAATATTGTTGTAACTCAAAAACGAATAATCATATAAACATGACAATTTCACCAATAATTGTTTATATCATCATTGTCCATGCATAGTAAAATTTTCAAAATATTCATACTCGTTTTCAGTTATTTACGGACATTTTATATTTTATATTTTTTTTTTTAGTTTTTTTTTTTCTATAAATGTCAATACAATATTATTGTATTCATAAAACATCCATTACAATGACATGCTCAACATCTACTGCTGTACTGCCACTTTTTTTGTAATATTAAATCTTTGAATTGTAAACCTACGGGCTACGGGTTGTCGATGACGTCTGATTTTTAACGACCCTTGATTAACATAATATTATGAATTGAGTTTTATTTGGTTATATCCATTTCGGTGATTAAAGACATCGACTTGTAGTAAGTATACTGATCGATATTAGATATCGTGTGAATGTGTGATGTTGTGTATAAAATAAATAATATAGGAACACGGGAACTATGGTTTTATACTTCAATACGGATGTCTGTTATATGCAACAACTGCAGATGGGTTACTATATGGTATACACTATATGCCCTATCTTGTACAAGCATATTGCATATATAGGAAAACAGTTACCAAGAAAATGTTTATGGCCGATTTTATGCGTTCCGATTGATACGAGCCGATTAATAAAACCGGTGTCGAGAAGGGTTTTTATGCGCTTGTCTCGATGTTTTCTTTTTATTATATTATTGATCGCGCGTACATGTGAAACGATCAACAGATGCGTGAAAAAAAAATGTGTTAAACAAAACAGAACACGTAACCATGTAAACCACGGTATATTATTATTGAATATATATAGGTACATGGAAGCAGAAGCGCATGGAAATGTGGTTCGATGCTATTATTTTATGCTTTAGCTTTATACACAATTACGGGAAAACTTACACGAGAAACCATACGCGTATTATGGAAATACGTTTTCGAAGAAAGAAACTGTATGTTTCAAAATTGTCCGGATTCCTTTTTTTTTTATTATTTGTTCAAGTAAATGCCTTACTGGAAATAAATGCGCAGAAATAGTCGAATAATATTATAATACTCTCAGATACATCAAATATTAATAATAATTATAAACATAACTATGTTATGAGTTATTTATATTATAATATTATATGGATGTAACTTTGACCATTTTTTTAAATATTTTGCTAACGTTAATATAATTTGAATAGATTTCCGTATTAGATACGATCATAATATGTATCTACTATCTGCACCTTATATTTTATTATAATATTTCAAACCGTTAGTTTTTTAATTATCTAAGTATATTATAATATTATCAATACGTTTTACAGGTAATTAGTATTGTTATTTTCCACATTATCATTTTTGGCCTTTTATAAATACATTTTCATATTGTTTAATCCGAGGTAACTTTCTGAAGAATGTTATTGTAATGGTAATATATTAACAACTCCTTATGTTTCATGAGTAAAAATAAAAAACAAACTTTGTAAAGTTTGTGTAATGATGCCATAACTCATATTGCTCATATTTGATTAGTTCATGTTTGCACTTATAATATAAGATCAAATTTTGGCCGGTAACTTCATGCTTTTTCGACTATTCCGTGTGCTTGCCAAGTATATTTAAAAAAATCGTTAAATGTCAGAAGCGTTTAATAACGTCCGGTTTAATGGGTGTCTATACAATAATAGAAGGGCTTATTACGTGGAAAATGGTCGTTCGAGAAATGTTTATGACCGATTTTATAGGTTCCGATTAATACAGGCCGCCGATTAATGAACTAGAGTCTTATTTTATTTTTATTTTACCCTTCCCCCCATGTTTTTTATTTATCACATACGTGTGTAAGGCGGACATTATTTTTTTCCCAACAGAAATAGACAAACAAATTGTTAATACAATACTATTCTGCATCCAAAAGGAAGGAAATAAACGCCATCTCATAAAACTATTAGTGTTTCATGTATTTACATTTTTTTTCTTTATTTTTTTTAATGGCCTAGCAATAAAATACTAAAACTTGGTTAGATAAATAGACAATGAACAATGGTTAATGGAACAGTCATATAAGTTTAGTAAGGACATATTAGATCGGGATGTTATCCACAAAAAATGTACCTATATCATTATTATATTATGTTTTGCATATAAATGATATAATATATATAGAACACTCAACTGTGAAAATACGTTTCTGTGCCCTGCAACTAAAGGTTTTCGTCTGTTATTTAATTATTAATTAATATTGTTTAGTTTTTCAAGGCCTTTCTTTCGGTTGTCTTTGAAAATGTTTACGATTTTTGTGATACGCCACACACGTACGTACAGGTATAATATGCCTATAAATAGCTATAGGTATATAAATGTAATATTATGATTAAACCGATGACTATGTTTTATACAGTTATTACTTATTGCCCATTATTATATTGTCTGGCAACGAGAATATAATATTTGTATAAATAAAATATAATATACTGTGTGCGTGGGTGGGTGTACCGGGAGTGTGGACGCCGATCGTCGGTCGCCTGCAGTAGCCGCGGTTGAATCGCTCGCATCGACCAGGCCTATAATAGCCATTATTACCACGCAATGTTTTAAATACATGTAATTTTATCGAAACCGGTTTTTTTTCCAAATCGACCACATGACATATGTCTCGATTTACTGCAGATTTTTTACAGAAAAAAAAAGAAATTATGTGCCCGTAAACTAACAACGAATGGGCGGAATCCGTGCAGGATACTGCAGTCTAGCGTATGTTCTTATAATATTATTCTTATCTGGACGGCGAAAACACCGCTGTGGCAACTACCCCTCAGTTTACCCCTTGACGTAGGTATATGTTAACTATGTGCACTGCAGTGTGTTCAAGATGCAACACGTCAAGAAGGTACGTTTTTAGTGGTTATAGTGCGTGCGTGTGCTACAGTGTAACAAAAATATAAATATTAGAATAGACTTCTATTATATACAGTGATGTGTATAGGTATAAAAACGTTATATTATATTGTCTGAATATGTTTATATATATTTTGTTTTATAATAAGGTGGCTGACGTTAAAATTTCGCGAAAATTCACTGTAACGTGCCAAGTGCAAACGCAGTACTGGCAGAAAGACACAATGTCGACGTGTAATTTTAGCACTTAGAAATTCAAGCTGTATATTATTATTTATTATACTGCAGTAGACGTGAATTATCATCTCGAATGGACGTCGGTGCGTCACGCGTGGGACCTTCGACTTGTGCGAGTGCGACATTCGCGAGTTCCGACGCAGGGTCCATATAGGTGTTTCAGTTAATCTACTGTTATCTATGGTATAGACCAATCATTTGTTCGCGATTACCGATTATTGCTTTATAGAATATCCACGTCTACCTAGTAGACTATTACAATTTCCAATGTCTCTTCAAAAGTTAGTGATATACGCGCGCACGGCTTCGAAAATCAAAAATTATAGCCTCGAATGCGGATTACTGCGGTGTGAAGAATCGATGTACACAAAATATATAATATATGTTTAAACATTTATCATTTATCGTTTATTGGAAAGAAGTCATTCAAAAATTGCACTTGTAAGCTATAATCAAATTTTAATCTGACCTAGGTATTGTGTGTACTGAATATTAATGACGACGTAGGTAGATAGATATTATACTCCACATGACGTCCAATCACTTTAAGGTATCAACTACCTATACACGATCGAATAGCCGGCAAGTACCTATATACAGATATCAAAATCCAAATGAATAGCCAGCTGACTGTTACTTGATTGTGCGCTATGGCAGATAAACATATACGTATCGCATTAGTTACTATTTACCGGTAATAATTATTATTGTATTATATTGTACTTTTTAGTTAAAGGTAAATCGAGATGCCACTCTGGTATCTAACCGATGACTGGGGCGGCGTAATAGAAATAGTGCCGAGGTATATAAAGTGATAGAAATGGAGGAAGGAATAGTGACTATTGGATATTGGATAACATATAGTACGCAATATCGAAATTAAATAATAATATATACCACGTAACACTGGTCACTGAGCGACAATATATTATATAGCATGCACTGAATTATTTAAATAAAATATATATTGTAAACTTTATTATATATATATAGGGCATAGGCTACCTATAAAAGGAACTATTAGCGATTACATATTTCATATTATTTAGTATTTATTTATAAAGTTTTGAAAATGTATGCTCGTTATTATTATTTGTTTTGCAGAGTTTAAAATTAAATATAATTTGTTTTTAAAATATTAATGATGACGTCATATCGATATTATATATACGGAATATATTATCATTACGTATAATGTACCGACGTTTCGTTACAAATTACTATTGTTATAGCTTAAAAGTTATAATATATATGCGTTGGGAGTAATACAATTACGGTTTAAAATTTCAGAAATAAATTTCAAACAAAGGGTTTTTTATTCGAAATTTTATGATCGCGTTTATATTATAGCCATTCAAAATATTCGGAATCACTGCTGTGGGCGGCCAATTACTAAGTCGTTATTTACGTTCGTCATCATAATCGATTATTAACGGTATGTATTGGGCCTGTGCAATTTAAAAAGGCGTATCAACCGCGTGTACACGTCTACACAATAAAAGAGCCACCATATTCTGATTCAACGTGCACCCACGTGATACTGTCCTCTTTTGTGAATAAAATTATTGTTTTTTACTTTTTTTTTTTTTTATAAAATAAAATATTACATTTTGCACGCTAAAAATTTAACACGAATTCAATATGTTGCACCCCAAAATATCATTTACACACATTCTAGACAATATATTTTTAGACACACAACTTTTTTGGTATAAGTATTTTTTAATAATATGCATTTACTACATTGGCGATTGTGAATTATTTAATAACATAATATATAGGTCACTCAATAGTATAGGTACACTCGATTATATGTATTTTAATATTTGTATGTTATTCACACATTTTTATATGTTTGGTTTAAAATCAAATGTTGGTGTTATTATCTTGAAAAATAACTATGCGTATAAATTGTTTATAATGTTATAGATATAAATACAATTTCTTCGATTCAATAGAATACGTCAGGATGACTTAAAACTCCTAACTCGCATATATTTTACACACGTCTTGTAGAAATAATAATGAAGTATTTAAAAAATGGTGCTTTTCATTTTCAAAATAAAAATGTGTTGTATAATATTAGCAAATTAATGTTAGATTTGATATTTTCCCACGAAATACTTGAAATACTTGAATCAGTAATTTGTGTTTTTATTTCCTCAATTCGATCAAACCCTACAGTATTGTTGGTTCGTAACTATATACCAATTATGGAATATTCGAATGTAATGTAGGCACATAATATAGGTACTTCGGTTATTGTTTATAATATTTACGAGTTACAATTAAATTAAAGGTAATATGTAATATAAACATGCATTTTGAAAAGATGTAGGCACAGTTCACAGTTGTAGTCTCGTTGAGAGCATATAATATAGCTGCAGATGTTATCGGTCTATCAAACTGACCGCTGCAACCGTATAGAATTCAGTTCATAGCTCACACCTTGACAGACTATATACCATATAATATATAATATATATATGTACCCACATGCCCATACCTGAGTGTGTTTACATCACCCTATATTTATGTATATACTTATACGTAATGGTTGGTACGGTCGTATGTAATGCACATATTGTGCGTATAATAATGTATTAATGTATATAATGGCTATAAATTTGCACGGCAATTTGCTCGGGATAACGAAGTGCCACGGGCTAAGTTACGGTGTGTCAAAGCCTACATTATAAGACTGCAGTAACATACGCACGCACCTCAGACACTACCACGGACGGCTATATTATAATATGCAGAGCCCGCAAACGTAAAAGTATAGTATATAGGACATTATAGGTACACCATTGTATATGCGTATTATATACGTGGATTCAAGAATGCGCACATGAAACAATAATACCAAAATACACCTAAACTACCTACATACATACCGCACTGTTGTAATGATATGTGGTGACGTTTCCATTGCTATAATTATAAACAAAAAATTCAAATCAAAAAATACGAACTTTATAATATGATTATCACAATAGGATCAAGTACAATGTACTCTACCGCCTCTACCTTCCCCCCCTCCCAACTACTAAAGGTCCAAGGGCAATTGGTGATATATTTTTTGCAATCACTTGTGGATGCTCTACGTGTGTATTTTACTAGCACCGCGCATTATAATATTATAATATATACATATAATATACAGCCACTAATAATAATGTAGACGCGGGCACAAACCTATATATTATAATATGTACATTTTATTATTTCTCTTTACAATTGCAATTATCTGAACGCTCTACTGCCTACCTATATTCAATTCTTATACAGATATATGTGCAACGTGGTCACGTGGTACATTTCGATTTCAATCCATGCTCATAATTTACTCATTACAGAATAGGTAGGTACAATATTATAATACTGATGGTCGGTGGTATCGGAGATAATTATTATAGTTGAATATCACATGAAACGTGCACACGTGTTGTTCAGAAATATAAATTTGTACTTATGGCTACCACGCGTTTTTCTGCACCAATTAATAACATATACCTATTATCATATTGCATAGGTATTACACGGAATTAATTATTTTCGACGTTTCAACATAGGGAACGCAGAACCAGTGGGTTAACTTGATTGTATATTTGTATATGTTCATATTATAACATGAGTACTTAAAATATAAGTGTGATGTATTATAATAATAGCTATAGGTATATTATAAAGTTGATTAGATTCATACAACGTGATTCAGTGAACAAAAAAATCGTATATATAATAATCAAATAGTAAATACATTTTAATCTTTTAAAACTTTAAAGCGGTGCTACTCAATATTTTTTTTTATTCGACTGCGACCATAAGTATTACATTACCTAGCTCCGTAAATCTCTACTGTTAATTCTACTTTTATTTCATAATATAGGTACCTTCCTAGTATGTATATAAGTATAACAATTGACCACAGATAGAAGGTATTACACAAAGAAATAAGTTTATTAAATAATGTATTTGATAATAATTTGAAATGTTGATTTTTTTATGAAAGCTATATGAAATTTAATTAAAACCAAATCTAAATATCTATTAGAATAAAGCCGATAGGAATGATAATTTAGCCAGTATTAAATTATTTATTATATAAATTATAAATAAACCGATTTTTAACGGTCATAAATCACATTTGAAGGTCTTTTTAAAAACAAAACAAGCATGAAAAACAGCTAAACCGGACGATTCGTGTTGCGTTATTCAGAGTATGATGAAGACTGGTATAGTGTATACCACAATATTATATTAGTTTTTTTATATTAATCGAATCATTTAATATATGCAAACGGATACATTATCATAGTTTATATTTATATGTATATATATATATATTACAGTTGGTACAGTTGGTAAAAGATTTTATTTTATTGGAATGCTTGTTACACACCCACTTGGTAAACTATGGTAAATATAGGTATACTGTTTGCTAATATTTAATTATTTAAAATATTTAAACCATGAACGTAATCTGATACTCAGATATAAATTAAAATTTTTCTAGCTAGTATTGTTAATGTTTGTTATAGATACTGATACACAATTATATTATCTACTCTTTGCTTTTAAATTTTTGACAATGAATTAATATTACAGTCTACAATAGAACAATACATCATAATGACCTGCGTATTAATATCGTGCGTAATAATATTACATTTCAGGTTTGATTTAATATTTCACTAAGTACGTACATAATATTATTATATTAAGAAATATCATAAACTAACAATTTATTGGTTTGTATTTTGTAATAAGTATATTGTGCATCAATATTTTTGTGTTTTCAACACCTACCGTTTCTCTTTTACATAATTAGTTATTAGTTATTACTTATTAATGACATTCAAAATAATTTCGCGTGGTGAGATTTAATTTAAAAAGTATTATCATACGTATATAACTAATCTTAGATCAAAATATACGTCTCTGGTCTTGATTAAATATATGACGCCCACCATGCCGATATTTTGAATTTAACAACCCACATTTAAATAATGACACCTTTTGATCATAACAAATACATCAACACAATCATTTTATTTAAGTAATATATTTGATGAAGGTATAAGATGGAAATTTTCCATTGTAAATATATTTTCTGCTAGTAGAGACAAAAGTACTCAGGGAAAACCTAATGAAATATATGTTCGATTGGTTATTTAATATTTAAGGTATTAAATATCTGAAAATATTTCAATTAATAGCTATATATAAAAAAAAATTGTATTATTAAAAAATATTATACTCAAAATATTTACAAACACTAGAAAAAACTAATTGAATAACCAACAAGTATCCTAGATGTCTAGACATATATAAATTATAACATATATTAATAAACAGTTTTATTATTTTTTTTATTTATTAATTTAACATAGGTTAACAGAAGTACCTACTATAAACTCATAATAACTAAATTCAGTATAAAAAAAAATCAATAAATTGTTAAAAATACTTTAGTTAAATTGAAATCAAAATTACAAGAAAATGGAGGCTGGAATAGTAATTAAAAACCAATTATCTTTAGTACAAAAATTATATACATATTTTATTTAAGTATAAGAAATTGGATGTATAAACATTTTAAGAAAATATTTATAACTTATAAGCTATGATAGTTATGGCATTATATTCAAAATATTACAATGTATTACAATTTAAAATTATACATATTTTATAATACAAGTATAAAAAAAGTTAAAACTATATGTAAAATATATAGTTTTCTAAACAAGGGAATTTCCAATATGTATTAATTTTATTATTAACAAACATTAACTATTAAGTAGTGCTCGATGCTTATTAAGTAGTACATTGAAATACATTTTAAGAAAAATAACCAATATAATTTAAAATAATATTCCGAAAATAAATCAGACCGCAAAATAAAGAATTGTAAAAAACTAGAAAATTTAAAATCTGTCTAATGTCCCATTCGATAATTTCATAAAATCATTCGTAATTTTATAAGTTTCAGTGGTCCATATTGTAAAATCGTATTTTAATAATAGGTAGCTAACTAATTTTTTTCTTAACAACATACTTTTAGTTTTTCTTAGACGCTTATTTCGTCACTTTGTTAGGATTTGATTAACGATCATCGACCTACGATGTTTACTTGTATACCCGATATTACGGTGGAATAGTAATAACAGTCGAAATTGATGGGCATCTGTATCGGAATGCGAAAATTTTCGTAGAGAAGGAGTGAGAAAAAAAAGAGGGGAAAAAAACACAAAATAACACACGTCATTCGGATGTTCACTAATCTTGTTTTCCGTTTAGGTCGTAGATAGCAGGGCGCGCAAGGGTTGGCTTCAAGGGATGGCGGAAAAGCGTGCAAAGGGTGACGTTTGTAGTCGTACGATGATATTAATGATGTAGTTGGAATTTATTTAACAACTGGCGGTGACCGAAAATAAAAACTGTTTTAAACTGTAGCGAACGGGAATCTATCACTGTAATTAATGAACTTATAATGACAGCACACCTATACCATTAGTGTGCGCGCTTTAAACGAATCATCTGCTGCTATGATGGTATAACTGAAGACCGAGCGTCTTCGACGAGGATGGAAGTAAAAAGCGAACACACGAAAAACATCCAAAACTTCCGTGTTACCTACAACTGTAGGTCGTAACACAATGTTCAATCATATATAATATACCCACAGACTGTTTCTTGTTGTTCGTTAGAAACTTTGAGAGCGCGCTGTCTCACGTTATGTCTGTGGAAAACCAGCTGTTATGCATTTTGCGAGTCCTAGATTTTCAATGGCAGTTCTCGTAGTAGGTATATTTATTTTTGCCGTTTAAAACCGAATGAGATGAATACCAAAGTACTCTTAATAATTGCAAAAAACGCAAATATAGATTTTGATTCAATCATCATACTCACATTATTCGCAAAAAATTCACGATACAACCAGAACAATCCTGTACATAGGTATACATTATTAGGGGTTTCTATATAGGAATTGTATAACTACATCGAATGGCAGTGTAGGTATACATACATATGCGACTAACGGGTAATTGGACCGATTGAGTCCTAAAATATTTTCCAATACTCAGCATCATGTGCGAGTGTGGTGATGCCGTTGTTCGTTTATCCCACGTCTCCTTTGAAAAATATTATCCTTATAGTTGTGCAGACACCCTTGACATTTATATATGTAATATGTAGGTATATATAGACTTTCGCGATTTCTTCTAGCACGTTCTCATCATTTAATAAAATAACGTCCAACGACCGTGCAATAATACCTGTCACACATATCACTATCACTACC